>NC_046674.1:44369083-44656583 GCF_003369915.1 Drosophila miranda
GAATTTCCTAAGCTCCTTTGGTATCCCACAAAAGATTATCTGCGACCAGGGACCCAAATTCGCAGGCAAAATGTTCAAAGATTTTTGTAGCCAATATAACATCCAACTACATGTCACATCGTTTCAGCAGTCCTCAAGCAATTCTCCTGTAGAGAGACTGCACTCGTCCTTAACGGAAATCTATCCTATTATAACTAGAAAAAAACGAGGGGGAACGTTGTGAGTTGCTGCGGACACCGCAACTCTACATATATACCCGATACTTAGTCAGTATGGCTCTTCTCCGGCAGACGCCGCTAATATTGAACGACACGACAAAGACTGCGTGCGAGAGAGACAGAAAATCAGTCTGAGCGTGACGTCGGGCGCTGCGTAGCCACTGCAAATTGATTTGATCCTTTTGGCTATAAAAATTATCTGATCTGATCCAAATTCAGCAATCTAATAGATATGGTCGTTATCTATGATTCTGCGTTTTTAGTTTTCTCGAATCTGCAATATTGTGGATGCAACAGATTTTCGTCCTTTGTGGGGGCGGAAGAGGGTGGGGCGAAATTTTGAGATATACGTTTTATAGTGAGATCTAACAGGAGTGCGGATACTAAATTTGGTTACTCTAGCGTTAATAGTCTCCGAGATTTGTGGATGCCACAGATTTTCGTCTTTTGCGGGGCGGAAGGGGGTGTGGCGAAATTTTGACACAAAACGGTCAAGGTCAGATATCACAGGAGTGTGGATACCAAATTTGGTTGCTCTGGCTCTTATAGGTTCTGAGATCCTTGAACTCATATTTTGCAATTGGCAAAACCGACCATGAAACCTGTGTGTTAGAGAGAGACAGAGCGAGAAAGAATGAAATTGTTTTCTTGATTCTGGCTATAATAATTATACGATCTGGTTCAGATTTTGCACCTTAGAAGAAATAGTCATCCTCTACGATTCTGCGTTTTAGTTTTCTCGTATCGTCGAAATTGTGGATGCCACAGATTTTAGCTTTTTGTGGGGGCGGAAGTGGGCGGGGCAAAGTTTTGAAATATTCTTGTAGCAGTGACATATCACAGCAGTCTGGATATAAAACATCGTTGCTCTAGCTCTTATAGTCTTTGAGCACTAGGCGCTAATGGGGACGGGCAGACGGACAGACGGACGGTATAAAAAGAAGAAAAGTCAAGTTGCGACCACGACGACATTCTAACTGAAACATTTATTTCCTATAATAACGCTATCCACTCGACAACCAAATATACCCCATATGAAATATTTTACGGAAGACCACACTTATACAACAAGGATACGAACTTTGATAACGAACACGACTACTAACAACATCTAAACGAATTCCAGACAACAATTTATCCAAAAGTCAGGGAAGAAATCGACAAAAAAATTAAAACTAGAATTAGAAAAGCAAGCGAGGACAGACAAGACCCAATCCCTCTCGAGACAGACGACGTAGTTTTTAGAAAGAAGAACAGAAGAAATAAGCTAACACCTAGGTTTATTAAACACCAAGTTCTAAAAGATAATGGGATAACACTCTCGACCACAAGAAACCAAAAGATACACAAATCAACGAGGGGGAACGTTGTGAGTTGCTGCGGACACCGCAACTCTACGGTTATACCCGATACTAAGTCAGTATGGCTCTCCTCCGGCAGACGCCGCTAATATTAAACGAGACGACAAAGAGTGCGTGCGAGAGAGACAGAAAATCAGTCTGAGCGTGACGTCGGGCGCTGCGTAGCCACTGCAAATTGATTTGTTCCTATTGGCTATTATCTGATCTGATCCAGATTCAGCAATCTGATAGATATGGTTATTATCTATGATTCTGCGTTTTTAGTTTTCTCGAATGTGCAATATTGTGGATGCAACAGATTTTCGTTTTTTGTGTGAGCGGAAGGGGGTGGGGCGAAATTTTGAGATACACGTTTTATAGTAAGATCTAACAGGAGTGCGGATCCCAAATTTGGTTACTCTAGCCTTAATAGTCTCTGAGATTTTTGAATATCCCCAGATTTTCGTCCTTTGCGGGGGCGGAAGGGGGTGTGGCGAAATTTTGAAACAAACTCGTCTCGGTCCGATATATAAGGAGTGTGGATACCAAATTTGGTTGCTCTAGCTTTTGTAGTCTCTGAGAGACAGGGCGAGAAAAAATGAAATTGTTTTCTTGATGCTGGCTATAATAATAATACGATCCAATTCAGATTCTGCAGTCTTAAAGATATGGTCATTCTCTACAATTCTACGTTTTTGGTTTTCTCATATCTTTAAAATTGTGGATGCCACAGATTTTCGCTTTTTGTGGGGGCGGAAGTGGGCGGGGCAAAGTTTTGAAATATTCTTGTAGCAGTGACATATCACAGCAGTCTGGATATAAAACATCGTTGCTCTAGCTCTTATAGTCTTTGAGCACTAGGCGCTAATGGGGACGGACAGACGGACGGACGGACAGACGGACAGACGGACGGACGGACAGACAGACATGGCTTAATCGACTCGGCTATTGATGCTGATCAAGAATATATATACTTTATGGGGTCGGAAACGATTCCTTCTGTACGTTACACACATCCACTTTTACCACAAATCTAATATACCCCAATACTCATTTTGAGTAACGGGTATAAAAAGTGGAGACTAATGATATATTACCGAAAACTTAACGAAAAGACAATAAAAGATAAATACCCTATGCCAAACATCAATGACGTTTTTCAGTTTTCTCGTATCTTTAAATTTGTGGATGCCACAGATTTTCGCCCTTTGTGGGGGCGGAAGTAGGCGGGGCAAAGTTTTGAAATATACTTGTAGCAGTGACATATCACAGAAGTCTGGATCCAAAACATCGTTGCTCTAGCTCTTATAGTCTTTGAGCACTAGGCGCTGAAGGGGACGGACAGACGGACAGACGGACGGACGGACAGACGGACGGACGGACAGACAGACATGGCTTAATCGACTCGGCTATTGATGCTGATCAAGAATATATATACTTTATGGGGTCGGAAACGATTCCTTCTGGACGTTACACACATCCACTTTTACCACAAATCTAATACACCCCAATACTCATTTTGAGTATCGGGTATAAAAAGTGGAGACTAGTGATAGATTACCGAAAACTCAACGAAAAGACAATAAAAGATAAATAGGGTATGCCAAACATCAATGACGTATTAGACAGTATAGGTAGAGCAAAATACTTCACTGCCTTGGACTTAGCCAGTAGATACCACCAGATAGAAATGCACCCTACTGATATGAACAAAACAGCCTTTTCGACTATTAAGGGACACTATGAATTCGATCGAATGCCATTCGGCTTGACTAACGCACCCGCCATCTTTCAAAGGGTTATGGATAACATATTAGCCGAATTAAACGGCAAGTGTTGCCTCATATACCTGGACGATATAATAATTTTCTCCCCATCTCTCCAAGAACATATTACGCACCTACAAGCAATATTCGAAAAATTACATAAGGGTTTGCTAAAACTCCAACCAACTAAATCAGAATTCTTAAGAAAATAAATAGAATACCTAGGACACGTAGTAACAGAAAACGGAATCAAACCCAACCCCAAAAAGATTCAGGCCATAAAAGAATTCCCGATACCAAAAACAAAGAAAAAAATAAAATCCTTGTTAGGATTACTGGGGCAGCATAGAAAATTCATAAGAAGCTTTGCAACCATTACAAAGCCACTAACACAGCAACTGAAAGGCAAAAGTCCTGTTAAAATCAGTCAGGACTATACTAATGCATTCGAGACATGCAAAACTTACACAAACTTTTCAAAAACTTTTACACTCACAACGGACGCAAGTAACGTTGCCATAGGAGCAGTACTTTCCCAAGGCCCAAATAACAATGAGAAACCAATTTCATTCGCTAGTCGAACACTAACGAATACAGAGTGCAACTACTCAACAGTAGAAAGGGAAATGCTCGCAATAATATGGGCAACCAAATATTTTCGCCCCTACTTATTCGGTCAAAGATCCAGAATAATCACTGACCACCGACCTCTCACATGGCAAATTAACTTTAAGGAACCAAATTCAAAATTGGTCCGATGGAAGCTACAGCTACTTGAATACGACTACGAAATCTCATACAAGAAAGGGTCGGAAAATTTCGTAGCTGACGCCCTCAGCCGCGTAACAGCAGACGTAAATATGAATAATCGAACCCACCAGACCAACGATATCCCTACAACAGATAAACCCATTAACGGACACAACTTACAAATCATTTTCCAAGTAGGCAGTAGATCACAAATTATAACCTCAACCCCATTCAAAAATAAAATCAGGAGAATAATTCTTGAAAGCAAGTTCGATAAACATAAAATAGCACAAACTCTAACTAAAATCCTTAGACCTAATAAAACATACGCCACATTTACTTCAGATACCATTTTCAAAATAGTGGAAGAAAGCCTTAAAGAATACTTTTAATATACAAATAATCAGGTGCACTACAATGGTAGAAGACATTACGGAAGTAAACCAACTAGAACAGGAAATTAAGAAATACCATAGAGATAACAACCACAGAGGAATAGACGAAACGGTCGCCCATTTAAAACGAAAAATCTACTCACCAAGATTGAAAAATATAATTTCTGCTATAATCAATGACTGCGACGTCTGTCAAACCTTAAAGTACGATAGGTAGCCGCAAAGGCTGGTTTATCAGGAAACCGAAACTCCTCAAGTACCCATGCAAATCTTACATATCGACCTCTACACGATTAACGCTAAAACAATTTTGACAATCATCGACAAATTCTCCAAATTTGCTGCCGGATATACTATCCCAGCCAGAGATAGCCTAAATATAGTAAGATCAATAAGGAATTTCCTAAGCTCCTTCGGTATCCCACAAAAGATTATCTGCGACCAGGGACCCAAATTCGCAGGCAAAATGTTCAAAGATTTTTGTAGCCAATATAACATCCAACTACATGTCACATCGTTTCAGCAGTCCTCAAGCAATTCTCCTGTAGAGAGACTGCACTCGTCCTTAACGGAAATCTATCCTATTATAACTAGAAAAAAACGAGGGGGAACGCTGTGAGTTGCTGCGGACACCGCAACTCTACATATATACCCGATACTTAGTCAGTATGGCTCTTCTCCGGCAGACGCCGCTAATATTGAACGACACGACAAAGACTGCGTGCGAGAGAGACAGAAAATCAGTCTGAGCGTGACGTCGGGCGCTGCGTAGCCACTGCAAATTGATTTGATCCTTTTGGCTATAAAAATTATCTGATCTGATCCAAATTCAGCAATCTAATAGATATGGTCGTTATCTATGATTCTGCGTTTTTAGTTTTCTCGAATCTGCAATATTGTGGATGCAACAGATTTTCGTCCTTTGTGGGGGCGGAAGAGGGTGGGGCGAAATTTTGAGATATACGTTTTATAGTGAGATCTAACAGGAGTGCGGATACTAAATTTGGTTACTCTAGCGTTAATAGTCTCCGAGATTTGTGGATGCCACAGATTTTCGTCTTTTGCGGGGGCGGAAGGGGGTGTGGCGAAATTTTGACACAAAACGGTCAAGGTCAGATATCACAGGAGTGTGGATACCAAATTTGGTTGCTCTGGCTCTTATAGGTTCTGAGATCCTTGAACTCATATTTTGCAATTGGCAAAACCGACCATGAAACCTGTGTGTTAGAGAGAGACAGAGCGAGAAAGAATGAAATTGTTTTCTTGATTCTGGCTATAATAATTATACGATCTGGTTCAGATTTTGCACCTTAGAAGAAATAGTCATCCTCTACGATTCTGCGTTTTAGTTTTCTCGTATCGTCGAAATTGTGGATGCCACAGATTTTAGCTTTTTGTGGGGGCGGAAGTGGGCGGGGCAAAGTTTTGAAATATTCTTGTAGCAGTGACATATCACAGCAGTCTGGATATAAAACATCGTTGCTCTAGCTCTTATAGTCTTTGAGCACTAGGCGCTAATGGGGACGGGCAGACGGACAGACGGACGGTATAAAAAGAAGAAAAGTCAAGTTGCGACCACGACGACATTCTAACTGAAACATTTATTTCCTATAATAACGCTATCCACTCGACAACCAAATATACCCCATATGAAATATTTTACGGAAGACCACACTTATACAACAAGGATACGAACTTTGATAACGAACACGACTACTAACAACATCTAAACGAATTCCAGACAACAATTTATCCAAAAGTCAGGGAAGAAATCGACAAAAAAATTAAAACTAGAATTAGAAAAGCAAGCGAGGACAGACAAGACCCAATCCCTCTCGAGACAGACGACATAGTTTTTAGAAAGGAGAACAGAAGAAATAAGCTAACACCTAGGTTTATTAAACACCAAGTTCTAAAAGATAATGGGATAACACTCTCGACTACAAGAAACCAAAAGATACACAAATCAACGAGGGGGAACGTTGTGAGTTGCTGCGGACACCGCAACGCTACGGTTATACCCGATACTCAGTCAGTATGGCTCTCCTCCGGCAGACGCCGCTAATATTAAACGACACGACAAAGAGTGCGTGCGAGAGAGACAGAAAATCAGTCTGAGCGTGACGTCGGGCGCTGCGTAGCCACTGCAAATTGATTTGTTCCTATTGGCTATTATCTGATCTGATCCGGATTCAGCAATCTGATAGATATGGTTATTATCTATGATTCTGCGTTTTTAGTTTTCTCGAATGTGCAATATTGTGGATGCAACAGATTTTCGTTTTTTGTGTGAGCGGAAGGGGGTGGGGCGAAATTTTGAGATACACGTTTTATAGTAAGATCTAACAGGAGTGCGGATACCAAATTTGGTTACTCTAGCCTTAATAGTCTCTGAGATTTTTGAATATCCCCAGATTTTCGTCCTTTGCGGGGGCGGAAGGGGGCGTGGCAAAATTTTGAAACAAACTCGTCTCGGTCCGATATATAAGGAGTGTGGATACCAAATTTGGTTGCTCTAGCTTTTGTAGTCTCTGAGATCTAGGCGCTAATGTTTTACTCTAAGCAAAGCCGGCTATGCTACGTGTGTGTTAGAGAGAGACAGGGCGAGAAAAAATGAAATTGTTTTCTTGATGCTGGCTATAATAATAATACGATCCAATTCAGATTCTGCAGTCTTAAAGATATGGTCATTCTCTACAATTCTACGTTTTTGGTTTTCTCATATCTTTAAAATTGTGGATGCCACAGATTTTCGCTTTTTGTGGGGGCGGAAGTGGGCGGGGCAAAGTTTTGAAATATTCTTGTAGCAGTGACATATCACAGCAGTCTGGATATAAAACATCGTTGCTCTAGCTCTTATAGTCTTTGAGCACTAGGCGCTAATGGGGACGGGCAGACGGACAGACGGACGGTATAAAAAGAAGAAAAGTCAAGTTGCGACCACGACGACATTCTAACTGAAACATTTATTTCCTATAATAACGCTATCCACTCGACAACCAAATATACCCCATATGAAATATTTTACGGAAGACCACACTTATACAACAAGGATACGAACTTTGATAACGAACACGACTACTAACAACATCTAAACGAATTCCAGACAACAATTTATCCAAAAGTCAGGGAAGAAATCGACAAAAAAATGAAAACTAGAATTAGAAAAGCAAGCGAGGACAGACAAGACCCAATCCCTCTCGAGACAGACGACATAGTTTTTAGAAAGGAGAACAGAAGAAATAAGCTACCACCTAGGTTTATTAAACACCAAGTTCTAAAAGATAATGGGATAACACTCTCGACCACAAGAAACCAAAAGATACACAAATCAACGAGGGGGAACGTTGTGAGTTGCTGCGGACACCGCAACTCTACGGTTATACCCGATACTAAGTCAGTATGGCTCTCCTCCGGCAGACGCCGCTAATATTAAACGACACGACAAAGAGTGCGTGCGAGAGAGACAGAAAATCAGTCTGAGCGTGACGTCGGGCGCTGCGTAGCCACTGCAAATTGATTTGTTCCTATTGGCTATAAAAATGATCTGATCTGATCCAGATTCAGCAATCTGATAGATATGGTTATTATCTATGATTCTGCGTTTTTAGTTTTCTCGAATGTGCAATATTGTGGATGCAACAGATTTTCCTTTTTTGTGTGAGCGGAAGGGGGTGGGGCGAAATTTTGAGATACACGTTTTATAGTAAGATCTAACAGGAGTGCGGATACCAAATTTGGTTACTCTAGCCTTAATAGTCTCTGAGATTTTTGAATATCCCCAGATTTTCGTCCTTTGCGGGGGCGGAAGGGGGTGTGGCGAAATTTTGAAACAAACTCGTCTCGGTCCGATATATAAGGAGTGTGGATACCAAATTTGGTTGCTCTAGCTTTTGTAGTCTCTGAGATCTAGGCGCTAATGTTTTACTCTAAGCAAAGCCGGCTATGCTACGTGTGTGTTAGAGAGAGACAGGGCGAGAAAAAATGAAATTGTTTTCTTGATGCTGGCTATAATAATAATACGATCCAATTCAGATTCTGCAGTCTTAAAGATATGGTCATTCTCTACAATTCTACGTTTTTGGTTTTCTCATATCTTTAAAATTGTGGATGCCACAGATTTTCGCTTTTTGTGGGGCGGAAGTGGGCGGGGCAAAGTTTTGAAATATTCTTGTAGCAGTGACATATCACAGCAGTCTGGATATAAAACATCGTTGCTCTAGCTCTTATAGTCTTTGAGCACTAGGCGCTAATGGGGACGGGCAGACGGACAGACGGACGGTATAAAAAGAAGAAAAGTCAAGTTGCGACCACGACGACATTCTAACTGAAACATTTATTACCTATAATAACGCTATCCACTCGACAACCAAATATACCCCATATGAAATATTTTACGGAAGACCACACTTATACAACAAGGATACGAACTTTGATAACGAACACGACTACTAACAACATCTAAACGAATTCCAGACAACAATTTATCCAAAAGTCAGGGAAGAAATCGACAAAAAAATGAAAACTAGAATTAGAAAAGCAAGCGAGGACAGACAAGACCCAATCCCTCTCGAGACAGACGACATAGTTTTTAGAAAGGAGAACAGAAGAAATAAGCTACCACCTAGGTTTATTAAACACCAAGTTCTAAAAGATAATGGGATAACACTCTCGACCACAAGAAACCAAAAGATACACAAATCAACGAGGGGGAACGTTGTGAGTTGCTGCGGACACCGCAACTCTACGGTTATACCCGATACTAAGTCAGTATGGCTCTCCTCCGGCAGACGCCGCTAATATTAAACGACACGACAAAGAGTGCGTGCGAGAGAGACAGAAAATCAGTCTGAGCGTGACGTCGGGCGCTGCGTAGCCACTGCAAATTGATTTGTTCCTATTGGCTATTATCTGATCTGATCCAGATTCAGCAATCTGATAGATATGGTTATTATCTATGATTCTGCGTTTTTAGTTTTCTCGAATGTGCAATATTGTGGATGCAACAGATTTTCCTTTTTTGTGTGAGCGGAAGGGGGTGGGGCGAAATTTTGAGATACACGTTTTATAGTAAGATCTAACAGGAGTGCGGATACCAAATTTGGTTACTCTAGCCTTAATAGTCTCTGAGATTTTTGAATATCCCCAGACTTTCGTCCTTTGCGGGGGCGGAAGGGGGTGTGGCGAAATTTTGAAACAAACTCGTCTCGGTCCGATATATAAGGAGTGTGGATACCAAATTTGGTTGCTCTAGCTTTTGTAGTCTCTGAGATCTAGGCGCTAATGTTTTACTCTAAGCAAAGCCGGCTATGCTACGTGTGTGTTAGAGAGAGACAGGGCGAGAAAAAATGAAATTGTTTTCTTGATGCTGGCTATAATAATAATACGATCCAATTCAGATTCTGCAGTCTTAAAGATATGGTCATTCTCTACAATTCTACGTTTTTGGTTTTCTCATATCTTTAAAATTGTGGATGCCACAGATTTTCGCTTTTTGTGGGGGCGGAAGTGGGCGGGGCAAAGTTTTGAAATATTCTTGTAGCAGTGACATATCACAGCAGTCTGGATATAAAACATCGTTGCTCTAGCTCTTATAGTCTTTGAGCACTAGGCGCTAATGGGGACGGGCAGACGGACAGACGGACGGTATAAAAAGAAGAAAAGTCAAGTTGCGACCACGACGACATTCTAACTGAAACATTTATTTCCTATAATAACGCTATCCACTCGACAACCAAATATACCCCATATGAAATATTTTACGGAAGACCACACTTATACAACAAGGATACGAACTTTGATAACGAACACGACTACTAACAACATCTAAACGAATTCCAGATAACAATTTATCCAAAAGTCAGGGAAGAAATCGACAAAAAAATTAAAACTAGAATTAGAAAAGCAAGCGAGGACAGACAAGACCCAATCCCTCTCGAGACAGACGACATAGTTTTTAGAAAGGAGAACAGAAGAAATAAGCTACCACCTAGGTTTATTAAACACCAAGTTCTAAAAGATAATGGGATAACACTCTCGACCACAAGAAACCAAAAGATACACAAATCAACGAGGGGAACGTTGTGAGTTGCTGCGGACACCGCAACTCTACGGTTATACCCGATACTAAGTCAGTATGGCTCTCCTCCGGCAGACGCCGCTAATATTAAACGACACGACAAAGAGTGCGTGCGAGAGAGACAAAAATTCAGTCTGAGCGTGACGTCGGGCGCTGCGTAGCCACTGCAAATTGATTTGTTCCTATTGGCTATTATCTGATCTGATCCAGATTCAGCAATCTGATAGATATGGTTATTATCTATGATTCTGCGTTTTTAGTTTTCTCGAATGTGCAATATTGTGGATGCAACAGATTTTCGTCCTTTGTGTGAGCGGAAGGGGGTGGGGCGAAATTTTGAGATACACGTTTTATAGTAAGATTTAACAGGAGTGCGGATACCAAATTTGGTTAGTCTAGCCTTAATAGTCTCTGAGATTTTTGAATATCCCCAGATTTTCGTCTTTTGCGGGGGCGGAAGGGGGTGTGGCAAAATTTTGAAACAAACTCGTCTCGGTCCGATATATAAGGAGTGTGGATACCAAATTTGGTTGCTCTAGCTTTTGTAGTCTCTGAGATCTAGGCGCTAATGTTTTACTCTAAGCAAAGCCGCCTATGCTACGTGTGTGTTAGAGAGAGACAGGGCGAGAAAAAATGAAATTGTTTTCTTGATGCTGGCTATAATAATGATACGATCCAATTCAGATTCCGTAGTCTTAAAGATATGGTCATTCTCTACAATTCTACGTTTTTGGTTTTCTCATATCTTTAAAATTGTGGATGCCACAGATTTTCGCTTTTTGTGGGGGCGGAAGTGGGCGGGGCAAAGTTTTGAAATATTCTTGTAGCAGTGACATATCACAGCAGTCTGGATATAAAACATCGTTGCTCTAGCTCTTATAGTCTTTGAGCACTAGGCGCTGAAGGGGACGGACAGACGGACAGACGGACAGACGGACGGACGGAGAGACAGACAGGGCTCAATCGACTCGGCTATTGATGCTGATCAAGAATATATATACTTTATGGGGTCGGAAACGATTCCTTCTGGACGTTACACACATCCACTTTTACCACAAATCTAATATACCCCAATACTCATTTTGAGTATCGGGTATAAAAATAAGAAAAATAATAAGAAAACGAGGGGGAACGTTGTGAGTTGCTGCGGAGACCGCAACTCTAAATTTATACCCGATACTAAGTCAGTACGGCTCACCTCCGGCAGACGCCGCTAATATTAAACGACACGACAAAGAGTGCGTGCGAGAGAGACAGAAAATCAGTCTGAGCGTGACGTCGGGGGCTGCGTAGCCAGTGCAAATTGATTTGTTCCTTTTGGCTATAAAAATGATCTAATCTGATCCAGATTCAGCAATCTGATAGATATGGTCATTATCTATGATTCTGCGTTTTTAGTTTTCTCGAATGTGCAATATTGTGGATGCAACAGATTTTCGTCTTTTGTGGGGGCGGAAAAGGGTGGGGCGAAATTCTGAGATATACGTTTTATAGTGAGATCTAACAGAAGTGCGGATACCAAATTTGGTTACTCTAGCCTTAATAGTCTCTGAGATTTGTGGATGCCCCAGATTTTCATCCTTTGCGGGGGCGGAAGGGGGTGTGGCGAAATTTGGACACGAAACGGTCAAGGTCCGATATCACAGGAGGGTGGATACCAAATTTGGTTGCTCTGGCTCTTATAGGTTCTGAGATCCTTGAACTCATATTTTGCAATTGACAAAACCGACCATGAAACCTGTGTGTTAGAGAGAGACAGAGCGAGAAAGAATGAAATTGTTTTCTTGATTCTGGCTATAATCATTTTTCGATCTGGTTCAGATTTTGCACTGTAGAAGATATGGTCATCTTCACCGATTCTGCGTTTTTGGTTTTATCGTATCTTTAAAAATGTGGATGCCACAGATTTTCGTTCTTTGTGGGGGCGGAAGTGGGCGGGGCGAAGTTTTGAAATATTTTTGTAGCAGTGACATATCACAGAAGTCTGGATCCAAAACATCGTTGCTCTAGCTTTTATAGTATTTGAGCACTAGGCGCTGAAGGGGACGGACGGACGGACGGACGGACGGACGGACGGACGGACGGACAGACGGACAGACAGACAGGGCTCAATCGACTCGGCTATTGATGCTGATCAAGAATATATATACTTTATGGGGTCGGAAACGATTCCTTCTGGACGTTACACACATCCACTTTTACCACAAATCTAATATACCCCAATACTCATTTTGAGTATCGGGTATAACGAGGGGGAACGTTGTGAGTTGCTGCGGAGACCGCAACTCTACAGTTATACCCGATACTTAGTCAGTATGGCTCTCCTCCGGCAGACGCCGCTAATATTGAACGACACGACAAAGACTGCGTGCGAGAGAGACAGAAAATCAGTCTGAGCGTGACGTCGGGGGCTGCGTAGCCAGTGCAAATTGATTTGTTCCTTTTGGCTATAAAAATGATCTGATCTGATCCAGATTCAGCAATCTGATAGATATGATCATTATCTATGATTCTGCGTTTTTAGTTTTCTCGAATCTGCAATATTGTGGATGCAACAGATTTTCGTCCTTTGTGGGGGCGGAAGGGGGTGGGGCGAAATTTGAGGTATACATTTTAAAGTGAGATCTAACAGGAGTGCGTATACCAAATTTGGTTACTCTAGCCTTAATAGTCTCTGAGATTTGTGAATATCCCCAGATTTTCATCCTTTGCGGGGCGGAAGGGGGTGTGGCGAAATTTTGAAACAAACTCGTCTCGGTCCGATATATTAGGAGTGTGGATACCAAATTTGGTTGCTCTAGCTTTTATAGTCTCTGAGATCTAGGCGCTAATGTTTTACTCAAAGCAAAGCCGGCTATGCTACGTGTGTGTTAGAGAGAGACAGGGCGAGAAAAAATGAAATTGTTTTCTTGATGCTGGCTATAATAATAATAAGATCCAATTCAGATTCTGCAGTCTTAAAGATATGGTCATTCTCTACAATTCTACGTTTTTGGTTTTCTCATATCTTTAAAATTGTGGATGCCACAGATTTTCGCTTTTTGTGGGGCGGAAGTGGGCGGGGCAAAGTTTTGAAATATTCTTGTAGCAGTGACATATCACAGCAGTCTGGATATAAAACATCGTTGCTCTAGCTCTTATAGTCTTTGAGCACTAGGCGCTAATGGGGACGGGCAGACGGACAGACGGACGGTATAAAAAGAAGAAAAGTCAAGTTGCGACCACGACGACATTCTAACTGAAACATTTATTACCTATAATAACGCTATCCACTCGACAACCAAATATACCCCATATGAAATATTTTACGGAAGACCACACTTGTACAACAAGGATACGAACTTTGATAACGAACACGACTACTAACAACATCTAAACGAATTCCAGACAACAATTTATCCAAAAGTCAGGGAAGAAATCGACAAAAAAATTAAAACTAGAATTAGAAAAGCAAGCGAGGACAGACAAGACCCAATCCCTCTCGAGACAGACGACATAGTTTTTAGAAAGGAGAACAGAAGAAATAAGCTACCACCTAGGTTTATTAAACACCAAGTTCTAAAAGATAATGGGATAACACTCTCGACCACAAGAAACCAAAAGATACACAAATCAACGAGGGGGAACGTTGTGAGTTGCTGCGGACACCGCAACTCTACGGTTATACCCGATACTAAGTCAGTATGGCTCTCCTCCGGCAGACGCCGCTAATATTAAACGACACGACAAAGAGTGCGTGCGAGAGAGACAGAAAATCAGTCTGAGCGTGACGTCGGGCGCTGCGTAGCCACTGCAAATTGATTTGTTCCTATTGGCTATTATCTGATCTGATCCAGATTCAGCAATCTGATAGATATGGTCATTATCTATGATTCTGCGTTTTTAGTTTTCTCGAATGTGCAATATTGTGGATGCAACAGATTTTCGTCCTTTGTGTGAGCGGAAGAGGGTGGGGCGAAATTTTGAAACAAACTCGTCTCGGTCCGATATATAAGGAGTGTGGATACCAAATTTGGTTGCTCTAGCTTTTGTAGTCTCTGAGATCTAGGCGCTAATGTTTTACTCTAAGCAAAGCCGCCTATGCTACGTGTGTGTTAGAGAGAGACAGGGCGAGAAAAAATGAAATTGTTTTCTTGATGCTGGCTATAATAATGATACGATCCAATTCAGATTCCGTAGTCTTAAAGATATGGTCATTCTCTACAATTCTACGTTTTTGGTTTTCTCATATCTTTAAAATTGTGGATGCCACAGATTTTCGTCCTTTGTTGGGGCGGAAGTGGGCGGGGCGAAGTTTTGAAATATTTTTGTAGCAGTGACATATCACAGAAGTCTGGATCCAAAACATCGTTGCTCTAGCTCTTATAGTCTTTGAGCACTAGGCGCTGAAGGGGACGGACAGACGGACAGACGGACGGACGGAGAGACAGACAGGGCTCAATCGACTCGGCTATTGATGCTGATCAAGAATATATATACTTTATGGGGTCGGAAACGATTCCTTCTGGACGTTACACACATCCACTTTTACCACAAATCTAATATACCCCAATACTCATTTTGAGTATCGGGTATAACAAGGGGGAACGTTGTGAGTTGCTGCGGAGACCGCAACTCTACAGTTATACCCGATACTTAGTCAGTATGGCTCTCCTCCGGCAGACGCCGCTAATATTGAACGACACGACAAAGACTGCGTGCGAGAGAGACAGAAAATCAGTCTGAGCGTGACGTCGGGGGCTGCGTAGCCAGTGCAAATTGATTTGTTCCTTTTGGCTATAAAAATGATCTGATCTGATCCAGATTCAGCAATCTGATAGATATGATCATTATCTATGATTCTGCGTTTTTAGTTTTCTCGAATCTGCAATATTGTGGATGCAACAGATTTTCGTCCTTTGTGGGGGCGGAAGGGGGTGGGGCGAAATTTGAGGTTTACATTTTAAAGTGAGATCTAACAGGAGTGCGTATACCAAATTTGGTTACTCTAGCCTTAATAGTCTCTGAGATTTGTGAATATCCCCAGATTTTCATCCTTTGCGGGGCGGAAGGGGGTGTGGCGAAATTTTGAAACAAACTCGTCTCGGTCCGATATATTAGGAGTGTGGATACCAAATTTGGTTGCTCTAGCTTTTATAGTCTCTGAGATCTAGGCGCTAATGTTTTACTCAAAGCAAAGCCGGCTATGCTACGTGTGTGTTAGAGAGAGACAGGGCGAGAAAAAATGAAATTGTTTTCTTGATGCTGGCTATAATAATAATAAGATCCAATTCAGATTCTGCAGTCTTAAAGATATGGTCATTCTCTACAATTCTACGTTTTTGGTTTTCTCATATCTTTAAAATTGTGGATGCCACAGATTTTCGCTTTTTGTGGGGGCGGAAGTGGGCGGGGCAAAGTTTTGAAATATTCTTGTAGCAGTGACATATCACAGCAGTCTGGATATAAAACATCGTTGCTCTAGCTCTTATAGTCTTTGAGCACTAGGCGCTAATGGGGACGGGCAGACGGACAGACGGACGGTATAAAAAGAAGAAAAGTCAAGTTGCGACCACGACGACATTCTAACTGAAACATTTATTACCTATAATAACGCTATCCACTCGACAACCAAATATACCCCATATGAAATATTTTACGGAAGACCACACTTGTACAACAAGGATACGAACTTTGATAACGAACACGACTACTAACAACATCTAAACGAATTCCAGACAACAATTTATCCAAAAGTCAGGGAAGAAATCGACAAAAAAATGAAAACTAGAATTAGAAAAGCAAGCGAGGACAGACAAGACCCAATCCCTCTCGAGACAGACGACATAGTTTTTAGAAAGGAGAACAGAAGAAATAAGCTACCACCTAGGTTTATTAAACACAAAGTTCTAAAAGATAATGGGATAACACTCTCGACCACAAGAAACCAAAAGATACACAAATCAACGAGGGGGAACGTTGTGAGTTGCTGCGGACACCGCAACTCTACGGTTATACCCGATACTATGTCAGTATGGCTCTCCTCCGGCAGACGCCGCTAATATTAAACGACACGACAAAGAGTGCGTGCGAGAGAGACAGAAAATCAGTCTGAGCGTGACGTCGGGCGCTGCGTAGCCACTGCAAATTGATTTGTTCCTATTGGCTATAAAAATGATCTGATCTGATCCAGATTCAGCAATCTGATAGATATGGTCATTATCTATGATTCTGCGTTTTTAGTTTTCTCGAATGTGCAATATTGTGGATGCAACAGATTTTCGTTCTTTGTGTGAGCGGAAGGGGGTGGGGCGAAATTTTGAGATACACGTTTTATAGTAAGATCTAACAGGAGTGCGGATACCAAATTTGGTTACTCTAGCCTTAATAGTCTCTGAGATTTTTGAATATCCCCAGATTTTCGTCTTTTGCGGGGGCGGAAGGGGGTGTGGCGAAATTTTGAAACAAACTTGTCTCGGTCCGATATATAAGGAGTGTGCATACCAAATTTGGTTGCTCTAGCTTTTGTAGTCTCTGAGATCTAGGCGCTAATGTTTTACTCTAAGCAAAGCCGGCTATGCTACGTGTGTGTTAGAGAGAGACAGGGCGAGAAAAAATGAAATTGTTTTCTTGATGCTGGCTATAATAATGATACGATCCAATTCAGATTCCGTAGTCTTAAAGATATGGTCATTCTCTACAATTCTACGTTTTTGGTTTTCTCATATCTTTAAAATTGTGGATGCCACAGATTTTCGTCCTTTGTTGGGGCGGAAGTGGGCGGGGCGAAGTTTTGAAATATTTTTGTAGCAGTGACATATCACAGAAGTCTGGATCCGAAACATCGTTGCTCTAGCTCTTATAGTCTTTGAGCACTAGGCGCTGAAGGGGACGGACAGACGGACAGACGGACGGACGGACAGACAGACAGGGCTCAATCGACTCGGCTATTGATGCTGATCAAGAATATATATACTTTATGGGGTCGGAAACGATTCCTTCTGGACGTTACACACATCCACTTTTACCACAAATCTAATATACCCCAATACTCATTTTGAGTATCGGGTATAAAAAAAAGAAAAATAATAAGAAAACGAGGGGGAACGTTGTGAGTTGCTGCGGAGACCGCAACTCTTAATTTATACCCGATACTAAGTCAGTACGGCTCTCCTCCGGCAGACGCCGCTAATATTAAACGACACGACAAAGAGTGCGTGCGAGAGAGACAGAAAATCAGTCTGAGCGTGACGTCGGGGGCTGCGTAGCCAGTGCAAATTGATTTGTTCCTTTTGGCTATAAAAATTATCTGATCTGATCCAGATTCAGCAATCTGATAGATATGGTCATTATCTATGATTCTGCGTTTTTAGTTTTCTCGAATGTGCAATATTGTGGATGCAACAGATTTTCGTCCTCTGTGGGGGCGAAAAAGGGTGGGGCGAAATTCTGAGATATACGTTTTATAGTGAGATCTAACAGAAGTGCGGATACCAAATTTGGTTACTCTAGCCTTAATAGTCTCTGAGATTTGTGGATGCCCCAGATTTTCGTCTTTTGCGGGGGCGGAAGGGGGTGTGGCGAAATTTGGACACGAAACGGTCAAGGTCCGATATCACAGGAGTGTGGATCCCAAATTTGGTTTCTCTGGCTCTTATAGGTTCTGAGATCCTTGAACTCATATTTTGCAATTGACAAAACCGACCATGAAACCTGTGTGTTAGAGAGAGACAGAGCGAGAAAGAATGAAATTGTTTTCTTGATTCTGGCTATAATCATTATTCGATCTGGTTCAGATTTTGCACTGTAGAAGATATGGTCATCTTCACCGATTCTGCGTTTTTGGTTTTATCGTATCTTTAAAAATGTGGATGCCACAGATTTTCGTTCTTTGTGGGGGCGGAAGTGGGCGGGGCGAAGTTTTGAAATATTTTTGTAGCAGTGACATATCACAGAAGTCTGGATCCAAAACATCGTTGCTCTAGCTCTTATAGTCTTTGAGCACTAGGCGCTGAAGGGGACGGACGGACGGACGGACGGACGGACGGACGGACGGACGGACGGACGGACGGACGGACGGACGGACGGACGGACGGACGGACGGACGGACAGACGGACAGACAGACAGGGCTCAATCGACTCGGCTATTGATGCTGATCAAGAATATATATACTTTATGGGGTCGGAAACGATTCCTTCTGGACGTTACACACATCCACTATTACCACAAATCTAATATACCCCAATACTCATTTTGAGTATCGGGTATAACGAGGGGGAACGTTGTGAGTTGCTGCGGAGACCGCAACTCTACAGTTATACCCGATACTAAGTCAGTATGGCTCTCCTCCGGCAGACGCCGCTAATATTAAACGACACGACAAGGAGTGCGTGCGAGAGAGACAGAAAATCAGTCTGAGCGTGACGTCGGGGGCTGCGTAGCCAGTGCAAATTGATTTGTTCCTTTTGGCTATAAAAATTATCTGATCTGATCCAGATTCAGCAATCTGATAGATATGGTCATTATCTATGATTCTGCGTTTTTAGTTTTCTCGAATGTGCAATATTGTGGATGCAACAGATTTTCGTCCTCTGTGGGGGCGAAAAAGGGTGGGGCGAAATTCTGAGATATACGTTTTATAGTGAGATCTAACAGAAGTGCGGATACCAAATTTGGTTACTCTAGCCTTAATAGTCTCTGAGATTTGTGGATGCCACAGATTTTCGTCCTTTGCGGGGGCGGAATTTGTGGTGAAATTTGGACACGAAACGGTCAAGGTCCGATATCACAGGAGTGTGGATACCAAATTTGGTTGCTCTGGCTCTTATAGGTTCTGAGATCCTTGAACTCATATTTTGCAATTGACAAAACCGACCATGAAACCTGTGTGTTAGAGAGAGACAGAGCGAGAAAGAATGAAATTGTTTTCTTGATTCTGGCTATAATCATTATTCGATCTGGTTCAGATTTTGCACTGTAGAAGATATGGTCATCTTCACCGATTCTGCGTTTTTGGTTTTATCGTATCTTTAAAATTGTGGATGCCACAGATTTTCGTCCTTTGTTGGGGCGGAAGTGGGCGGGGCGAAGTTTTGAAATATTTTTGTAGCAGTGACATATCACAGAAGTCTGGATCCAAAACATCGTTGCTCTAGCTCTTATAGTCTTTGAGCACTAGGCGCTGAAGGGGACGGACAGACGGACAGACGGACGGACGGACAGACAGACAGGGCTCAATCGACTCGGCTATTGATGCTGATCAAGAATATATATACTTTATGGGGTCGGAAACGATTCCTTCTGGACGTTACACACATCCACTATTACCACAAATCTAATATACCCCAATACTCATTTTGAGTATCGGGTATAACGAGGGGGAACGTTGTGAGTTGCTGCGGAGACCGCAACTCTTCAGTTATACCCGATACTAAGTCAGTATGGCTCTCCTCCGGCAGACGCCGCTAATATTAAACGACACGACAAGGAGTGCGTGCGAGAGAGACAGAAAATCAGTCTGAGCGTGACGTCGGGGGCTGCGTAGCCAGTGCAAATTGATTTGTTCCTTTTGGCTATAAAAATGATCTGATCTGATCCAGATTCAGCAATCTGATAGATATGGTCATTATCTATGATTCTGCGTTTTTAGTTTTCTCGAATGTGCAATATTGTGGATGCAACAGATTTTCGTCCTTTGTGGGGGCGGAAAAGGGTGGGGCGAAATTCTGAGATATACGTTTTATAGTGAGATCTAACAGAAGTGCGGATACCAAATTTGGTTACTCTAGCCTTAATAGTCTCTGAGATTTGTGGATGCCACAGATTTTCGTCCTTTGCGGGGGCGGAATTTGTGGTGAAATTTGGACACGAAACGGTCAAGGTCCGATATCACAGGAGTGTGGATACCAAATTTGGTTGCTCTGGCTCTTATAGGTTCTGAGATCCTTGAACTCATATTTTGCAATTGACAAAACCGACCATGAAACCTGTGTGTTAGAGAGAGACAGAGCGAGAAAGAATGAAATTGTTTTCTTGATTCTGGCTATAATCATTATTCGATCTGGTTCAGATTTTGCACTGTAGAAGATATGGTCATCTTCACCGATTCTGCGTTTTTGGTTTTATCGTATCTTTAAAATTGTGGATGCCACAGATTTTCGTCCTTTGTTGGGGCGGAAGTGGGCGGGGCGAAGTTTTGAAATATTTTTGTAGCAGTGACATATCACAGAAGTCTGGATCCAAAACATCGTTGCTCTAGCTCTTATAGTATTTGAGCACTAGGCGCTGAAGGGGACGGATGGACGGACGGACGGACGGACGGACGGACGGACGGACGGACAGACGGACAGACAGACAGGGCTCAATCGACTCGGCTATTGATGCTGATCAAGAATATATATACTTTATGGGGTCGGAAACGATTCCTTCTGGACGTTACACACATCCACTTTTACCACAAATCTAATATACCCCAATACTCATTTTGAGTATCGGGTATAACGAGGGGGAACGTTGTGAGTTGCTGCGGACACCGCAACTCTACAGTTATACCCGATACTTAGTCAGTATGGCTCTCCTCCGGCAGACGCCGCTAATATTGAACGACACGACAAAGAGTGCGTGCGAGAGAGACAGAAAATCAGTCTGAGCGTGACGTCGGGCGCTGCGTAGCCAGTGCAAATTGATTTGTTCCTTTTGGCTATAAAAATGATCTGATCTGATCCAGATTCAGCAATCTGATAGATATGATCATTATCTATGATTCTGCGTTTTTAGTTTTCTCGTATTTTCAATATTGTGGATGCAACAGATTTTCGTCCTTTGTGGGGGCGGAAGGGGGTGTGGCGAAATTTTGAAACAAACTCGTCTCGGTCCGATATATAAGGAGTGTGGATACCAAATTTGGTTGCTCTAGCTTTTCTAGTCTCTGAGATCTAGGCGCTAATGTTTTACTCTAAGCAAAGCCGGCTATGCTACGTGTGTGTTAGAGAGAGACAGGGCGAGAAAAAATGAAATTGTTTTCTTGATGCTGGCTATAATAATAATACGATCCAATTCAGATTCTGCAGTCTTAAAGATATGGTCATTCTCTACAATTCTACGTTTTTGGTTTTCTCATATCTTTAAAATTGTGGATGCCACAGATTTTCGCTTTTTGTGGGGGCGGAAGTGGGCGGGGCAAAGTTTTGAAATATTCTTGTAGCAGTGACATATCACAGCAGTCTGGATATAAAACATCGTTGCTCTAGCTCTTATAGTCTTTGAGCACTAGGCGCTAATGGGGACGGGCAGACGGACAGACGGACGGTATAAAAAGAAGAAAAGTCAAGTTGCGACCACGACGACATTCTAACTGAAACATTTATTACCTATAATAACGCTATCCACTCGACAACCAAATATACCCCATATGAAATATTTTACGGAAGACCACACTTATACAACAAGGATACGAACTTTGATAACGAACACGACTACTAACAACATCTAAACGAATTCCAGACAACAATTTATCCAAAAGTCAGGGAAGAAATCGACAAAAAAATGAAAACTAGAATTAGAAAAGCAAGCGAGGACAGACAAGACCCAATCCCTCTCGAGACAGACGACATAGTTTTTAGAAAGGAGAACAGAAGAAATAAGCTAACACCTAGGTTTATTAAACACCAAGTTCTAAAAGATAATGGGATAACACTCTCGACCACAAGAAACCAAAAGACACACAAATCAACGAGGGGGAACGTTGTGAGTTGCTGCGGACACCGCAACTCTACGGTTATACCCGATACTAAGTCAGTATGGCTCTCCTCCGGCAGACGCCGCTAATATTAAACGACACGACAAAGAGTGCGTGCGAGAGAGACAGAAAATCAGTCTGAGCGTGACGTCGGGCGCTGCGTAGCCACTGCAAATTGATTTGTTCCTATTGGCTATAAAAATGATCTGATCTGATCCAGATTCAGCAATCTGATAGATATGGTTATTATCTATGATTCTGCGTTTTTAGTTTTCTCGAATGTGCAATATTGTGGATGCAACAGATTTTCCTTTTTTGTGTGAGCGGAAGGGGGTGGGGCGAAATTTTGAGATACACGTTTTATAGTAAGATCTAACAGGAGTGCGGATACCAAATTTGGTTACTCTAGCCTTAATAGTCTCTGAGATTTTTGAATATCCCCAGATTTTCGTCCTTTGCGGGGGCGGAAGGGGGTGTGGCGAAATTTTGAAAACAAACTCGTCTCGGTCCGATATATAAGAAGTGTGGATACCAAATTTGGTTGCTCTAGCTTTTGTAGTCTCTGAGATCTAGGCGCTAATGTTTTACTCTAAGCAAAGCCGCCTATGCTACGTGTGTGTTAGAGAGAGACAGGGCGAGAAAAAATGAAATTGTTTTCTTGATGCTGGCTATAATAATGATACGATCCAATTCAGATTCCGCAGTCTTAAAGATATGGTCATTCTCTACAATTCTACGTTTTTGGTTTTCTCATATCTTTAAAATTGTGGATGCCACAGGTTTTCGTCCTTTGTGGGGGCGGAAGTGGGCGGGGCGAGGTTTTGAAATAGTTTTGTAGCAGTGACATATCACAGAAGTCTGGATCCAAAACATCGTTGCTCTAGCTCTTATAGTCTTTGAGCACTAGGCGCTGAAGGGGACGGACAGACGGACGGAAGGACAGACAGACATGGCTCAATCGACTCGGCTATTGATGCTGATCAAGAATATATATACTTTATGGGGTCGGAAACGATTCCTTCTGG
The DNA here is from genome assembly GCF_003369915.1 of Drosophila miranda. Lineage (NCBI taxonomy): Eukaryota > Metazoa > Arthropoda > Insecta > Diptera > Drosophilidae > Drosophila > Drosophila miranda. Next base: position 44,392,374 of record NC_046674.1, read on the forward strand.
ACGTTACACACATCCACTTTTACCACAAATCTAATATACCCCAATACTCATTTTGAGTATCGGGTATAAAAACATTAATTAAAAAAATACTATAAATAATGAAATAACGATTAGAGTTAAGAATATTACCAATCATATTAACGAGGATCAAGAAAATATAAATGTATTTATCAGAAACTACAAAAACAATATTTTTAAAACACTAAATGACGAACATAACGAAATACACATTTTACAATATATTTCGAGAATAAATTTCAATATAGACATCCTGTATAATCATGTGAACAACATAGCCGAAAGTATATTGTTAACCAAATTAGGCATAATACCAAATTCATACTTACCGATAAAGAAACAGAAATTATACATGACATATTAAAAGGACAAAATATAATTGTAAACTCAGAAGATCACCTGTATCGACTATTGACCCTAGAAACATAAATTAACAATAAAACTGTATCCTTTAAAATCAAAATTACAATATTTGACAAAAATAATTACGAATTCCTACACATTGTTCCATTACCTATAAATAAATCGATGGTATTAATCTTACCTAAGTATATTATACACGACCAGTCCGGACACATAAAAAGCTTCGATATAAAATGCCCCAAAATACACCATACCTACATCTGCGAAGACAATATGACACCAGAAAATAACATCAATCAACAATGCCTAGAGGGTATATTCAATAACCAGATTGCCACCTGCGACACTAAAGATATAGGCACCGAACAGACAATCAGAGAAGTGGAACGACGGTACATCGTAATGTTCAACACATTAAATACAACAATCACATCATCATGCAGCACACCGAGGACGATAAACGGTTCAGCTATCATTACTTTCAAAAATTGCTCAATACACATAAACGGATTAACATATGATGATCAAGAAGTCGACTACACAGAAGACAACACCCACCCTATTAATCCCAACACTGAAAGAGATCAGGATAAACAACTCTATAAATGACATCAACCTGCACAAACTTCATCTAAACTCCCTAAACACTCAAAACGAAATAATTAGCATCAAAACTCAAACACAAACCACCGGATAACTATTTATGTACTAATGGCAACCTCCGCCGTAATGATAGTCATCTGTTTGACCCACAGGTCCAAGATAATATCATTTCTCCCAGCGGAAACACCTTCGTTCGTGCCAATCGTCATACCCTCCCTTTGGCCCTCACTTCAGTCCAGGTGGGGAGGAGTTACCGTCCCGGCACCCCTCGAGATGCCTCCCGCTAAACCACCACGACTCAACTCAGCTTAAACATCCACAACTCAAGTTACACGAGCACAATGTTTATGCCGTCTAAGCATATGCCATCAGCACAGTCAACATTGTCTACAATATAAACCGGATGAACCCCAGCCAAGAATTAGCAAGCTGACCGAGCTGCAACTACGCCGACAGCGACGCCGAGAACCAGCAGCAGAGCCGCCTACATAAGTCAGTGATCGCCACTGATTAGGCAGTTCCTGAATCCCACCCAGAATACTTTTGTCACTCCAGATATATCTAGAAGCTCCAATAAACGTTTTATTATATTCACATAAAGAACACCTTCAAATCGGCATTCATCATTTAAGGGAACCCTTTTCCCCTTCAACAGTTTCCAGCACCTGTAGTAAGGTCAACTACCCCCTCACTGGAACCTGTAACTGGCGCAGTCGAACCAACGAACCTTGAGGAACATTTAACTCCTACTAATGTAAGTTATAAGTGACAAATACAAAATGTTAAAAGAAAAAATGACAAAAAAGAAAAAGAAAAGAAAATACAACCAAATAAACCATTGAAATTCTTGAAATTCCTGATAGACACAGGCTCAAGTCTCGAATCAACTTTCATAGAGATCGGTTGTGTCGCGCTTGTGCAAAGTTGTTTTCTTTATTCTGCTTTAGCGGAGCATTCTCTTGCGTGCTAAAAATAGCATACATCGTAAATTCGGGTGCTGCTTTGTGCGGTGTCGGCAATTGGACAAAAACAAAAAACACATTTGTGAACGTTTTTACAACTGTATTCACTGCCCTTCGGGCAAGACATTCCCCTCAGTCTGCGCACAGCCGCACAAGAGGGGCAATAAAAACTTCGCTTATCAGCTACGGTATAATGAATGCGAATAGTTCATCTGACTCTCGGCTTAGAAATAAGCGGACTGATCATGAGAGAATGCTTCTAATATCAGGCAAATTACCTTCTGAGATTCGTTCTGAGTACTGTTCAAAAGCTGAACGCTCTACATGCACAGAAACCACAACAACAGTAACATTCACTAGTGCCACCAACAACACCACCTACACCATGGCAACTGCTACAACAAGCAGTATCTGCCCTGCACTAAGCTTTGATAGCCAAGAAAACTCCATATCCACATGCCCCGACGACACTGAGGCAAAAACACTTCGCACTGCTGCCGAAAGACTTCTGGATGCTCAAAAACGGAGAACGGGAAAAGAAAAAACGATCAGACTTTGTCATCTAAATCTAAACGAGGGAGCGGCGGCCGGGACCTGGGCCCCCCACTACAAGCCAACAGGCAAACACCAACAACAGATTTTCCATTCTTGACACGAACATCCCAAGTGATAGTAATAATGAGGAAGTTCGGATGAATGTAGATGCAGACGCTGGAAATGACCAACTGGATGAACACCTTTATGAAGCAGTTAATACAGACCAGTGTCTTCAAGGAGAATCAACGAGCTCTGGTAATCAGCTTAAAGGCCCTCCAAAACCACCGCAAATAGTTGTCAATATTAGCAACTTAAATGACTTATTTGATGTCATAAAGGACGTTGCAAATTTGAATAACGTTGTCGTCAAAGCTAACCAGGGGGAAACGGTAAGAATCCTCCCCAAAGACAGTGATACCTATAGAGCAATTGTGGATTGTTTCGATGCCATTGGAATAGAATTCCACACATACCAATTGCAGACTGAAAAGCCTCATAGAATTGTTGTAAGAGACCTACATCATAGCACCCTAAACAATGATATTACCGCCGATTTTAAAATGTTGGGCTTCGAGGTCCTTCACATCCATAATCCAAGCTCAAGGACTAACAAGGACGAAAAACTTAATATTTTTTTCATTAATATTAAGCCTTGTGCAAAAATTAACGAAATTTACCAAGTCAAGACCCTTTGCCGCCAAAAAATAAGGATTGAAAGGATGCGAAAATCCACAGAGATTGCTCAATGTCGTCGATGCCAGGATTTCGGCCACACAGCCAAATACTGCCGCCGACATCACAACTGTGCCAGATGCGGTGAAAATCACCAAACCTCACAATGCACACGCCCCCTAGATGCACAGCCAACCTGCATTCACTGCTCTGGAAGCCATATGGCCAGTTACAAAGGATGCCAATGGTATCAGGAGTTTCTACGCCGATCAATGGGCTCCGCAAAGAAGGCAATTAATACGAACAGGACGGGTCATGTCCCCTTAAATAATCAAGTGGCATATGCTTACTCTACCACACTTCCTGGAGACCAGCAACAGTTTCCTACCTTGCAGTCTAGTCACAAAAAGGGGGCTAATAGACCAACAATACAGCAGCACCAGCGAAATATTGTTCAGCACCAACCTTTGGTAGGCACTAGAAGTAATACAGGAGCCTCCTGTGCTGCCGTAGCAAATGGTAATTCAAATGCAATACCTGCTACACCTGCTCAGCGTCGTTTTCATAGTCTACAAGCGCATCAGCCACAAGGATTGAATAACCAGCAACAGAATTCATATGAAGTTCATGCACTGCTACAACAACAGCAGACAAAATTTCAACAATGGCAACAACAGCTCCAATAGCAGCAGCAGTTTCTTATGTGGCTACAGCAACAGCAGCAAGAACTTCAGCAGCATAATAGTCAAGCCAATCAACGCCTTGAAAAACTTGAAAAAATGGTTTTTGAATTGGCCAACACGATTAAGCAATGGGCTGGATCTAATCTTCAGCTCCAGAACAACGTTTCAGCATCTCAATGAACCCACTAAAGGTTCTCATCTGGAATGCTAACGGCATTTCAGGGAAAGCAAAAGAAGTTGAGCTCTTCGCGCACAAGAATAGCGTTGACATTCTTCTTTTGACGGAGATCAGAATTAAAAGAGGGGCAGCTGTAAAAATACATGGATATGCCTTCTATCCAGCCTTCAAGCCATCGCGGAATAATAATAGCGTTGGTGGAGTTGCGGTTTTAGTTAAGACTTCGCTTCGTCATTTTCCACAAAGGGTCATTGAGACACGCAGCATGCAAATGTCAGCAGTAAAAGTAGCCACAGGACTGGGCGATGTGGAGTTCAGCGCCATTTACTGCCCTCCCAGAGTCAGGATTGAGGAAAGACATTACATCGATGCACTCCGTGCTTGCGGGCAAAGGTATTTGGTTGGTGGTGACTGGAATGCCCGACACTGGCTGTGGGTAGACACTTACAATTCCCCTAGGGGGCGAGAGCTAGCGGAAGCCATCTCTGCTACTGGCGCTAAGATCCTTGCAACTGGATCACCAACCAGGTACCCATATGTACTCAATCACACGCCGTCCTGCATAGACTTCGCAGTACATCATGGTATTCCGGATTCTCGAGCAACAATAAGTCAGAGCTGGGATCTGGACTCCGACCATCTGGCCTTAGTCATCAGCATTAAAACAGATGGCATTATAGAAAATCCAAGCCCTCATCTAGTCACCAAGCACACTGATCTGCTCGCATTTAGGCAACATTTGGAGAGGTCGATTCAACTGAACGTCACGCTAAACTCTGAGGAAGAAATCGAGATGGCTGTAGATAACATCACAGAGAGTACACACATGGCTGCTGCTGCCTCAACGCCCTCGCATCCTCCGACAAGCGCCGCCTATGGAATAGTTCTTACAAGAGAGGCCAGAGAGCTTTTGTCACAAAAAAGGAGACTTCGCAGACGCGCAATCCGATCTCAAGACCCATGGGACCGAATTCTATGGGACCGGGCTGCCAAGCAACTTAGAAACACCCTGAGAGAACTTCGAAGCAACTTCTTTGAACAAAAGCTTGCTTCCATGGATTACACCGTGGATGCTGGATATTCGCTTTGGAAGACCACTAAGTCTCTTAAGAGACAACCGTTCAGACAGATTTCCATCCGGTGTCCCAACGGTGAACTTGCTAGAAACGAAGAAGAGCAGGCCAATTCGTTTGCACATCATTTAGGGGACAGGTTCACCCATTACCAATTTGCCACGGAGGCGCAGTACAAAGAGACAAAAGATAGTCTGCAAACACCTCTACAAATGGCCTTACCCATTAAACCAGCCAGGGCTGAGGAGATTGTTGAAGTCATCAAGTCCCTACCGAGGAAGAAGGCTCCTGGCATTGACAGAGTGTGCAATTCCACACTGAAAGCATTGCCTACTCGGGCGATACTCTACATAGTGCTCATTTTTAACGCCATGTTAAGGATGCAGTTTTTCCCTAAGCAGTGGAAGATAGCAACAATCCTGATGATCCATAAGCCTGGAAAACCGGAGGACGACCCTGAGCCGTATCGGCCAATAAGTCTTTTGTCTTCCTTATCTAAGGTATGGGAGAGGCTTCTTGCCAATCGTCTTGGTAGTATAATCAAGGAATGCCGTATCTTGCCGGATCACCAGTTTGGCTTTCGGGAGGGACACGGCACAGTGGAGCAAGTCCACAGATTGGCAGGACACATCCTACAGGCCTATGATGATCTAGAATATTGCAATGCAGTCTTCATTGATATGCAGCAAGCCTTCGATAGAGTTTGGCATATCGGCCTACTGAGCAAAATTAAAAAACTGTTCCCAGCACCATACTACGGTGTCCTACGATCATACTTGGAAGGACGTCAGTTTATGGTCAGGTTCAGGAACACACATTCAACACCTTGCCAAATGAGAGCTGGAGTTCCACAGGGCAGCGTCCTTGGCCCGCTGCTTTACTCTATCTATACTGCAGATCTACCCTCCCCAAGCGAGCAACATATGGAGGCCCCCCGTAAGGCTCTGCTTGCTACCTACGCGGACGATATAGCACTGCTCTACAGCTCCAAGTGCCGCCTTGAGGCAGCAGATGGTCTCCAAGAGTACCTCTACTCTTTGGCAGCTTGGTGCAAAAGATGGAATTTAAAAGTCAACCCACTGAAGACCACCAATCCATGCTTCACCCTGAAAGCGCTCATAGACCACACCCCACCCATAAAGTTTGAAGGCGTAACTTTGGACCAACCAGAGCAAGCAAAGTATCTCGGTATCACCCTTGATAAGCGTCTTACTTTTGGTCCACACTTGAAAGCTACGGCTCGTAAATGTGGGCAAAGAATGCAGCAATTGCGGTGGCTGATTAACAGAAGAAGCACCATGTCACTGAGAGCCAAAAGAGCAGTTTATGTACACTGTGTAGCCCCGATCTGGCTCTACGGTGTGCAGATTTGGGGTATAGCTGCCAAATCGAACTATAAACGGATACAGGTCTTGCAGAATCGCGCCATGAGGCAAATAACGAACTGCCCTTGGTACGTGCGCGGCTCCACCCTACATCGGGATTTGAATCTGCATACAGTAGAGGAGCAGATTGGAAGGCACACCAGCAGATACAGTGACAGGCTAATTAGACACCATAGTATGCTCGCCAGACGATTACTACCTGCCAGGCCTTTGAGGCGGTTGAAGAGATTGGGTTTTGCCAAAACTATTGGCCAACTCTAAGTTTCCCTCCCAATATTATAATATTATATTTTTTGTAAGTCCTCTCGCATTTAGCATTAGGTTTGGCTACCCCAATATTATTTACCAGTGATGTTAAGATACGTTATATGCAATGTACGGATTCAACGCTTAATAAAATAAAAAAAAAAAAAAAAAAAAAAAAGACAGGCTCAAGCTCCTCATTTATTAACCCCAGCTTCATACCCAAACAAAAAGAACAACAACTCCAAACCCCAGTGGTGATCAAAACAGTGCTCAATTCGCACCAACTCCAATTAAGGACCAATCTCGAAATATTCCAAGAGTTCTCCGACAACACGTAATATACATTGCTATTATTCAAGTTTCACCCTTATATCGACTGACTCATCGGAATTGATATCTTACAACAAATCCAAGCGATCACTCCTAGCAAGGAGTTCTAGCAATAGAAATAGAAACTAAAGCTATTCCTAACTTACATATAATCGAAGAAGAATCGAGAAAGATTGTACAAGTACCCGTTAATGTTAAACACGGCACATTCTGGTGTGAACCAACCATAATTTCGGAAAATCTATTCATTTCAGGCGGATTATACTGCGCCAAAAACAATCTAAGCTATATAGAAGTTAACAATTTTTAAGGCACAGAACAAAAATTCTGCCTAGATTCACAACTAATAGTATTGGAACAGAATGAACATGATTATATAGAAGTCAATACAGTCCTAGAAGAAAATGGAGGGATAACACCCGATTACTCCAACCCTGAAAATAATACAAACAGAACATCTAAACGACGAGAAAAAAAAAGCGTTAAGAAAACTTTGCTCAAAATTCCCAAATCTGTTCTATACAGCAGGCGAGCCCATAACCTTTACAAATTTAGTAAAATATAAAATAAACACATCCGACAAGATACCCATTCACACCCAACCATTTCGATACAGTCAGAAAGAAAGACAAGAAATAGACAACCAAATTTAAAAGTTACTAGAACAAAACATTATCAGGCACAGTTACTCACCCTGGAGTTCACCAGCATTCCTAGTTTCCGAGAAAACGGACAAATCCAACCAGAACGAGGGTTAACGTTGTGAGTTGCTGCGGACACCGCAACTCTACATTTATACCCGATACTTAGTCAGTATGGCTCTCCTCCGGCAGACGCCGCTAATATTAAACGACACGACAAAGAGTGCGTGCGAGAGAGACAGAAAATCAGTCTGAGCGTGACGTCGGGCGCTGCGTAGCCACTGCAAATTGATTTGTTCCTTTTGGCTATAAAAATTATCTGATCTGATCCAGATTCAGCAATCTGATAGATATGATCATTATCTATGATTCTAGTTTTCTCGTATCTGTAACATTGTGGATGCAACAGATTTTCGTCGTTTGTGTGGGCGGAAGGGGGTGGGGCGAAATTTTGAGATATACGTTTTATAGTGAGATCTAACAGGAGTGCGGATACTTAATTTGGCGCCCTTTGCGGGGGCGGAAGGGGGTGTGGCGAAGTTTTGACACAAAACGGTCAAGGTCCGATATCACAGGAGTGTGGATACCAAATTTGGTTGCTCTAGCTCTTATAGGTTCTGAGATCCTTGAATTCATATTTTGCAATTGGCAAAACCGACCATGAAACCTGTGTGTTAGAGAGAGACAGAGCGAGAAAGAATGAAATTGTTTTCTTGATTCTGGCTATAATAATTATACGATCTGGTTCAGATTGTGCACCCCATAAGAAATAGTCATCTTCTACGATTCTGCTTTTTTAGTTTTCTCGTATCGGCGAAATTGTGGATGCCACAGCTTTTCGCCCTTTGTGGGGGCGGAAGTGGGCGGGGCAACGTTTTGAAATATTCTTGTAGCAGTGACATATCACAGCAGTCTGGATATAAAACATCGTTGCTCTAGCTCTTATAGTCTTTGAGCACTAGGCGCTAATGGGGACGGGCAGACGGACAGACGGACGGTATAAAAAGAAGAAAAGTCAAGTTGCGACCGCGACGACATTCTAACTGAAACATTTATTACCTATAATAACGCTATCCACTCGACAACCAAATATACCCCATATGAAATATTTTACGGAAGACCACACTTATACAACAAGGATACGAACTTTGATAACGAACACGACTACTAACAACATCTAAACGAATTCCAGACAACAATTTATCCAAAAGTCAGGGAAGAAATCGACAAAAAAATGAAAACTAGAATTAGAAAAGCAAGCGAGGACAGACAAGACCCAATCCCTCTCGAGACAGACGACATAGTTTTTAGAAAGGAGAACAGAAGAAATAAGCTAACACCTAGGTTTATTAAACACCAAGTTCTAAAAGATAATGGTATAACACTCTCGACCACAAGAAACCAAAAGATACACAAATCAAAAACGAGGGGGAACGTTGTGAGTTGCTGCGGAGACCGCAACTCTAAATTTATACCCGATACTAAGTCAGTACGGCTCTCCTCCGGCAGACGCAGCTAATATTAAACGACACGACAAAGAGTGCGTGCGAGAGAGACAGAAAATCAGTCTGAGCGTGACGTCGGGCGCTGCGTAGCCAGTGCATATTGATTTGTTCCTTTTGGGTATAAAAATGATCCGATCTGATCCAGATTCAGCAGTCTGATAGATATGGTCATTATCTATGATTCTAGTTTTCTCGTATCTGTAACATTGTGGATGCAACAGATTTTCGTCGTTTGTGTGGGCGGAAGGGGGTGGGGCGAAATTTTGAGATATACGTTTTATAGTGAGATCTAACAGGAGTGCGGATACTTAATTTGGCGCCCTTTGCGGGGGCGGAAGGGGGTGTGGCGAAGTTTTGACACAAAACGGTCAAGGTCCGATATCACAGGAGTGTGGATACCAAATTTGGTTGCTCTAGCTCTTATAGGTTCTGAGATCCTTGAATTCATATTTTGCAATTGGCAAAACCGACCATGAAACCTGTGTGTTAGAGAGAGACAGAGCGAGAAAGAATGAAATTGTTTTCTTGATTCTGGCTATAATAATTATACGATCTGGTTCAGATTGTGCACCCCATAAGAAATAGTCATCTTCTACGATTCTGCTTTTTTAGTTTTCTCGTATCGGCGAAATTGTGGATGCCACAGCTTTTCGCCCTTTGTGGGGGCGGAAGTGGGCGGGGCAACGTTTTGAAATATTCTTGTAGCAGTGACATATCACAGCAGTCTGGATATAAAACATCGTTGCTCTAGCTCTTATAGTCTTTGAGCACTAGGCGCTAATGGGGACGGGCAGACGGACAGACGGACGGTATAAAAAGAAGAAAAGTCAAGTTGCGACCGCGACGACATTCTAACTGAAACATTTATTACCTATAATAACGCTATCCACTCGACAACCAAATATACCCCATATGAAATATTTTACGGAAGACCACACTTATACAACAAGGATACGAACTTTGATAACGAACACGACTACTAACAACATCTAAACGAATTCCAGACAACAATTTATCCAAAAGTCAGGGAAGAAATCGACAAAAAAATGAAAACTAGAATTAGAAAAGCAAGCGAGGACAGACAAGACCCAATCCCTCTCGAGACAGACGACATAGTTTTTAGAAAGGAGAACAGAAGAAATAAGCTAACACCTAGGTTTATTAAACACCAAGTTCTAAAAGATAATGGTATAACACTCTCGACCACAAGAAACCAAAAGATACACAAATCAAAAACGAGGGGGAACGTTGTGAGTTGCTGCGGAGACCGCAACTCTAAATTTATACCCGATACTAAGTCAGTACGGCTCTCCTCCGGCAGACGCAGCTAATATTAAACGACACGACAAAGAGTGCGTGCGAGAGAGACAGAAAATCAGTCTGAGCGTGACGTCGGGCGCTGCGTAGCCAGTGCATATTGATTTGTTCCTTTTGGGTATAAAAATGATCCGATCTGATCCAGATTCAGCAGTCTGATAGATATGGTCATTATCTATGATTCTAGTTTTCTCGTATCTGTAACATTGTGGATGCAACAGATTTTCGTCGTTTGTGTGGGCGGAAGGGGTGGGGCGAAATTTTGAGATATACGTTTTATAGTGAGATCTAACAGGAGTGCGGATACTAAATTTGGTGCCCTTTGCGGGGGCGGAAGGGGGTGTGGCGAAGTTTTGACACAAAACGGTCAAGGTCCGATATCACAGGAGTGTGGATACCAAATTTGGTTGCTCTGGCTCTTATAGGTTCTGAGATCCTTGAACTCATATTTTGCAATTGGCAAAGCCGACCATGAAACCTGTGTGTTAGAGAGAGACAGAGCGAGAAAGAATGAAATTGTTTTCTTGATTCTGGCTATAATAATTATACGATCTGGTTGAGATTTTACACTCTAGAACATATAGTCATCTTCTACGATTCTGCGTTTTTGGTTTTATCGTATCTTAAAAAATGTGGATGCCACAGATTTTCGTCCTTTGTGGGGGCGGAAGTGGGTGGGGCAAAGTTTCGAAATATTTTTGTAGCAGTGACATATCACAGAAGTCTGGATCCAAAACAACGTTGCTCTAGCTCTTATAGTCTTTGAGCACTAGGCGCTGAAGGGGACGGACAGACGGACGGACGGACAGACAGACATGGCTCAATCGACTCGGCTATTGATGCTGATCAAGAATATATATACTTTATGGGGTCGGAAACGATTCCTTCTGGACGTTACACACATCCACTTTTACCACAAATCTAATATACTCATTTTGAGTATCGGGTATAAAAACATTAATTAAAAAAATACTATAAATAACGAAATAACGATTAGAGTTAAGAATATTACCAATCATATTAACGAGGATCAAGAAAATATAAATGTATTTATCAGAAACTACAAAAACAATATTTTTAAAACACTAAATGACGAACATAACGAAATACACATTTTACAATATATTTCGAGAATAAATTTCAATATAGACATCCTGTATAATCATGTGAACAACATAGCCGAAAGTATATTGTTAACCAAATTAGGCATAATACCAAATTCATACTTACCGATAAAGAAACAGAAATTATACATGACATATTAAAAGGACAAAGTATTATTGTAAACTCAGAAGATCACCTGTATCGACTATTGACCCTAGAAACATAAATTAACAATAAAACTGTATCCTTTAAAATCAAAATTACAATATTTGACAAAAATAATTACGAATTCCTACACATTGTTCCATTACCTATAAATAAATCGATGGTATTAATCTTACCTAAGTATATTATTCACGACCAGTCCGGACACATAAAAAGCTTCGATATAAAATGCCCCAAAATACACCATACCTACATCTGCGAAGACAATATGACACCAGAAAAAACCATCAATCAACAATGCCTAGAGGGTATATTCAATAACCAGATTGCCACCTGCGACACTAAAGATATAGGCACCGAACAGACAATCAGAGAAGTGGAACGACGGTACATCGTAATGTTCAACACATTAAATACAACAATCACATCATCATGCAGCACACCGAGGACGATAAACGGTTCAGCTATCATTACTTTCAAAAATTGCTCAATACACATAAACGGATTAACATATGATGATCAAGAAGTCCACTACACAGAAGACAACACCCACCCTATTAATCCCAACACTGAAAGAGATCAGGATAAACAACTCTATAAATGACATCAACCTGCACAAACTTCATCTAAACTCCCTAAACACTCAAAACGAAATAATTAGCATCAAAACTCAAACACAAACCACCGGATAACTATTTATGTACTAATGGCAACCTCCGCCGTAATGATAGTCATCTGTTGGACCCACAGGTCCAAGATAATATCATTTCTCCCAGCGGAAACACCTTCGTTCGTGCCAATCGTCATACCCTCCCTTTGGCCCTCACTTCAGTCCAGGTGGGGAGGAGTTACCGTCCCGGCACCCCTCGAGATGCCTCCCGCTAAACCACCACGACTCAACTCAGCTTAAACATCCACAACTCAAGTTACACGAGCACAATGTTTATGCCGTCTAAGCATATGCCATCAGCACAGTCAACATTGTCTACAATATAAACCGGATGAACCCCAGCCAAGAATTAGCAAGCTGACCGAGCTGCAACTACGCCGACAGCGACGCCAAGAACCAGCAGCAGAGCCGCCTACATAAGTCAGTGATCGCCACTGATTAGGCAGTTCCTGAATCCCACCCAGAATACTTTTGTCACTCCAGATATATCTAGAAGCTCCAATAAACGTTTTATTATATTCACATAAAGAACACCTTCAAATCGGCATTCATCATTTAAGGGAACCCATTTCCCCTTCAACAGTTTCCAGCACCTGTAGTAAGGTCAACTACCCCCTCACTGGAACCTGTAACTGGCGCAGTCGAACCAACGAACCTTGAGGAACATTTAACTCCTACTAATGTAAGTTATAAGTGACAAATACAAAATGTTAAAAGAAACGAGGGGGAACGTTGTGAGTTGCTGCGGACACCGCAACTCCACGGTTATACCCGATACTAAGTCAGTATGGCTCTCCTCCGGCAGACGCCGCTAATATTAAACGACACGACAAAGAGTGCGTGCGAGAGAGACAGAAAATCAGTCTGAGCGTGACGTCGGGCGCTGCGTAGCCACTGAAAATTGATTTCTTGCTTTTGGCTAAAAAAATGATCCGATCTGATCCAGATTCAGCAATCTGATAGATATGGTCATTATCTATGATTCTGCGTTTTTAGTTTTCTCGAATGTGCAATATTGTGGATGCAACAGATTTTCGTTCTTTGTGTGAGCGGAAGGGGGTGGGGCGAAGTTTTTAAATATTTTTGTAGCAGTGACATATCACAGAAGTCTGGATCCAAAACATCGTTGCTCTAGCTCTTATAGTCTTTGAGCACTAGGCGCTGAAGGGGACGGACAGACGGACAGACGGACGGACGGACAGACAGACAGGGCTCAATCGACTCGGCTATTGATGCTGATCAAGAATATATATACTTTATGGGGTCGGAAACGATTCCTTCTGGACGTTACACACATCCACTTTTACCACAAATCTAATATACCCCAATACTCATTTTGAGTATCGGGTATAAAAAAAAGAAAAATAATAAGAAAACGAGGGGGAACGTTGTGAGTTGCTGCGGAGACCGCAACTCTAAATTTATACCCGATACTAAGTCAGTACGGCTCTCCTCCGGCAGACGCCGCTAATATTAAACGACACGACAAAGAGTGCGTGCGAGAGAGACAGAAAATCAGTCTGAGCGTGACGTCGGGCGCTGCGTAGCCACTGAAAATTGATTTCTTGCTTTTGGCTAAAAAAATGATCCGATCTGATCCAGATTCAGCAATCTGATAGATATGGTCATTATCTATGATTCTGCGTTTTTAGTTTTCTCGAATGTGCAATATTGTGGATGCAACAGATTTTCGTCTTCTGTGGGGGCGAAAAAGGGTGGGGCGAAATTCTGAGATATACGTTTTATAGTGAGATCTAACAGAAGTGCGGATACCAAATTTGGTTACTCTAGCCTTAATAGTCTCTGAGATTTGTGGATGCCCCAGATTTTCGTCCTTTGCGGGGGCGGAAGGGGTGTGGCGAAATTTGGACACGAAACGGTCAAGGTCCGATATCACAGGAGTGTGGATACCAAATTTGGTTGCTCTGGCTCTTATAGGTTCTGAGATCCTTGAACTCATATTTTGCAATTGACAAAACCGACCATGAAACCTGTGTGTTAGAGAGAGACAGAGCGAGAAAGAATGAAATTGTTTTCTTGATTCTGGCTATAATCATTATTCGATCTGGTTCAGATTTTGCACTGTAGAAGATATGGTCATCTTCACCGATTCTGCGTTTTTGGTTTTATCGTATCTTTAAAAATGTGGATGCCACAGATTTTCGTTCTTTGGGGGGCGGAAGAGGGCGGGGCGAAGTTTTGAAATATTTTTGTAGCAGTGACATATCACAGAAGTCTGGATCCAAAACATCGTTGCTCTAGCTCTTATAGTCTTTGAGCACTAGGCGCTGAAGGGGACGGACGGACGGACGGACGGACGGACGGACGGACGGACGGACGGACGGACAGACGGACAGACAGACAGGGCTCAATCGACTCGGCTATTGATGCTGATCAAGAATATATATACTTTATGGGGTCGGAAACGATTCCTTCTGGACGTTACACACATCCACTATTACCACAAATCTAATATACCCCAATACTCATTTTGAGTATCGGGTATAACGAGGGGAACGTTGTGAGTTGCTGCGGAGACCGCAACTCTACAGTTATACCCGATACTAAGTCAGTATGGCTCTCCTCCGGCAGACGCCGCTAATATTAAACGACACGACAAGGAGTGCGTGCGAGAGAGACAGAAAATCCGTCTGAGCGTGACGTCGGGGGCTGCGTAGCCAGTGCAAATTGATTTGTTCCTTTTGGCTATAAAAATGATCTGATCTGATCCAGATTCAGCAATCTGATAGATATGGTCATTATCTATGATTCTGCGTTTTTAGTTTTCTCGAATGTGCAATATTGTGGATGCAACAGATTTTCGTCTTTTGTGGGGGCGGAAAAGGGTGGGGCGAAATTCTGAGATATTCGTCTTATAGTGAGGTCAAACAGAAGTGCGGATACCAAATTTGGTAACTCTAGCCTTAATAGTCTCTGAGATTTGTGGATGCCACAGATTTTCGTCCTTTGCGGGGCGGAAGGGGGTGTGGCGAAATTTGGACACGAAACGGTCAAGGTCCGATATCACAGGAGTGTGGATACCAAATTTGGTTGCTCTGGCTCTTATAGGTTCTGAGATCCTTGAACTCATATTTTGCAATTGACAAAACCGACCATGAAACCTGTGTGTTAGAGAGAGACAGAGCGAGAAAGAATGAAATTGTTTTCTTGATTCTGGCTATAATCATTATTCGATCTGGTTCAGATTTTGCACTGTAGAAGATATGGTCATCCTCACCGATTCTGCGTTTTTGGTTTTATCGTATCTTTAAAAATGTGGATGCCACAGATTTTCGTCCTTTGTGGGGGCGGAAGTGGGCGGGACGAAGTTTTGAAATATTTTTGTAGCAGTGACATATCACAGAAGTCTGGATCCAAAACATCGTTGCTCTAGCTCTTATAGTATTTGAGCACTAGGCGCTGAAGGGGACGGATGGACGGACGGACGGACGGACGGACGGACGGACGGACGGACGGACGGACAGACGGACAGACAGACAGGGCTCAATCGACTCGGCTATTGATGCTGATCAAGAATATATATACTTTATGGGGTCGGAAACGATTCCTTCTGGACGTTACACACATCCACTTTTACCACAAATCTAATATACCCCAATACTCATTTTGAGTATCGGGTATAACGACTGGGAACGTTGTGAGTTGCTGCGGACACCGCAACTCTACAGTTATACCCGATACTTAGTCAGTATGGCTCTCCTCCGGCAGACGCCGCTAATATTGAACGACACGACAAAGAGTGCGTGCGAGAGAGACAGAAAATCAGTCTGAGCGTGACGTCGGGCGCTGCGTAGCCAGTGCAAATTGATTTGTTCCTTTTGGCTATAAAAATGATCTGCTCTGATCCAGATTCAGCAATCTGATAGATATGATCATTATCTATGATTCTGCGTTTTTAGTTTTCTCGTATTTTCAATATTGTGGATGCAACAGATTTTCGTCCTTTGTGGGGGCGGAAGGGGTGGGGCGAAATTTTGAAACAAACTCGTCTCGGTCCGATATATAAGGAGTGTGGATACCAAATTTGGTTGCTCTAGCTTTTGTAGTCTCTGAGATCTAGGCGCTAATGTTTTACTCTAAGCAAAGCCGGCTATGCTACGTGTGTGTTAGAGAGAGACAGAGCGAGAAAGAATGAAATTGTTTTCTTGATTCTGGCTATAATAATTATACGATCTGGTTCAGATTGTGCACCCCATAAGAAATAGTCATCTTCTACGATTCTGCTTTTTTAGTTTTCTCGTATCGGCGAAATTGTGGATGCCACAGCTTTTCGCCCTTTGTGGGGGCGGAAGTGGGCGGGGCAACGTTTTGAAATATTCTTGTAGCAGTGACATATCACAGCAGTCTGGATATAAAACATCGTTGCTCTAGCTCTTATAGTCTTTGAGCACTAGGCGCTAATGGGGACGGGCAGACGGACAGACGGACGGTATAAAAAGAAGAAAAGTCAAGTTGCGACCGCGACGACATTCTAACTGAAACATTTATTACCTATAATAACGCTATCCACTCGACAACCAAATATACCCCATATGAAATATTTTACGGAAGACCACACTTATACAACAAGGATACGAACTTTGATAACGAACACGACTACTAACAACATCTAAACGAATTCCAGACAACAATTTATCCAAAAGTCAGGGAAGAAATCGACAAAAAAATGAAAACTAGAATTAGAAAAGCAAGCGAGGACAGACAAGACCCAATCCCTCTCGAGACAGACGACATAGTTTTTAGAAAGGAGAACAGAAGAAATAAGCTAACACCTAGGTTTATTAAACACCAAGTTCTAAAAGATAATGGTATAACACTCTCGACCACAAGAAACCAAAAGATACACAAATCAAAAACGAGGGGGAACGTTGTGAGTTGCTGCGGAGACCGCAACTCTAAATTTATACCCGATACTAAGTCAGTACGGCTCTCCTCCGGCAGACGCAGCTAATATTAAACGACACGACAAAGAGTGCGTGCGAGAGAGACAGAAAATCAGTCTGAGCGTGACGTCGGGCGCTGCGTAGCCAGTGCATATTGATTTGTTCCTTTTGGGTATAAAAATGATCCGATCTGATCCAGATTCAGCAGTCTGATAGATATGGTCATTATCTATGATTCTAGTTTTCTCGTATCTGTAACATTGTGGATGCAACAGATTTTCGTCGTTTGTGTGGGCGGAAGGGGGTGGGGCGAAATTTTGAGATATACGTTTTATAGTGAGATCTAACAGGAGTGCGGATACTAAATTTGGTGCCCTTTGCGGGGGCGGAAGGGGGTGTGGCGAAGTTTTGACACAAAACGGTCAAGGTCCGATATCACAGGAGTGTGGATACCAAATTTGGTTGCTCTGGCTCTTATAGGTTCTGAGATCCTTGAACTCATATTTTGCAATTGGCAAAGCCGACCATGAAACCTGTGTGTTAGAGAGAGACAGAGCGAGAAAGAATGAAATTGTTTTCTTGATTCTGGCTATAATAATTATACGATCTGGTTGAGATTTTACACTCTAGAACATATAGTCATCTTCTACGATTCTGCGTTTTTGGTTTTATCGTATCTTAAAAAATGTGGATGCCACAGATTTTCGTCCTTTGTGGGGGCGGAAGTGGGTGGGGCAAAGTTTTGAAATATTTTTGTAGCAGTGACATATCACAGAAGTCTGGATCCAAAACAACGTTGCTCTAGCTCTTATAGTCTTTGAGCACTAGGCGCTGAAGGGGACGGACAGACGGACGGACGGACAGACAGACATGGCTCAATCGACTCGGCTATTGATGCTGATCAAGAATATATATACTTTATGGGGTCGGAAACGATTCCTTCTGGACGTTACACACATCCACTTTTACCACAAATCTAATATACTCATTTTGAGTATCGGGTATAAAAACATTAATTAAAAAAATACTATAAATAACGAAATAACGATTAGAGTTAAGAATATTACCAATCATATTAACGAGGATCAAGAAAATATAAATGTATTTATCAGAAACTACAAAAACAATATTTTTAAAACACTAAATGACGAACATAACGAAATACACATTTTACAATATATTTCGAGAATAAATTTCAATATAGACATCCTGTATAATCATGTGAACAACATAGCCGAAAGTATATTGTTAACCAAATTAGGCATAATACCAAATTCATACTTACCGATAAAGAAACAGAAATTATACATGACATATTAAAAGGACAAAATATTATTGTAAACTCAGAAGATCACCTGTATCGACTATTGACCCTAGAAACATAAATTAACAATAAAACTGTATCCTTTAAAATCAAAATTACAATATTTGACAAAAATAATTACGAATTCCTACACATTGTTCCATTACCTATAAATAAATCGATGGTATTAATCTTACCTAAGTATATTATACACGACCAGTCCGGACACATAAAAAGCTTCGATATAAAATGCCCCAAAATACACCATACCTACATCTGCGAAGACAATATGACACCAGAAAAAACCATCAATCAACAATGCCTAGAGGGTATATTCAATAACCAGATTGCCACCTGCGACACTAAAGATATAGGCACCGAACAGACAATCAGAGAAGTGGAACGACGGTACATCGTAATGTTCAACACATTAAATACAACAATCACATCATCATGCAGCACACCGAGGACGATAAACGGTTCAGCTATCATTACTTTCAAAAATTGCTCAATACACATAAACGGATTAACATATGATGATCAAGAAGTCGACTACACAGAAGACAACACCCACCCTATTAATCCCAACACTGAAAGAGATCAGGATAAACAACTCTATAAATGACATCAACCTGCACAAACTTCATCTAAACTCCCTAAACACTCAAAACGAAATAATTAGCATCAAAACTCAAACACAAACCACCGGATAACTATTTATGTACTAATGGCAACCTCCGCCGTAATGATAGTCATCTGTTGGACCCACAGGTCCAAGATAATATCATTTCTCCCAGCGGAAACACCTTCGTTCGTGCCAATCGTCATACCCTCCCTTTGGCCCTCACTTCAGTCCAGGTGGGGAGGAGTTACCGTCCCGGCACCCCTCGAGATGCCTCCCGCTAAACCACCACGACTCAACTCAGCTTAAACATCCACAACTCAAGTTACACGAGCACAATGTT
The DNA here is from genome assembly GCF_003369915.1 of Drosophila miranda. NCBI lineage: Eukaryota > Metazoa > Arthropoda > Insecta > Diptera > Drosophilidae > Drosophila > Drosophila miranda. The sequence goes on from NC_046674.1 coordinate 44,411,998, forward strand.
TATGCCGTCTAAGCATATGCCATCAGCACAGTCAACATTGTCTACAATATAAACCGGATGAACCCCAGCCAAGAATTAGCAAGCTGACCGAGCTGCAACTACGCCGACAGCGACGCCAAGAACCAGCAGCAGAGCCGCCTACATAAGTCAGTGATCGCCACTGATTAGGCAGTTCCTGAATCCCACCCAGAATACTTTTGTCACTCCAGATATATCTAGAAGCTCCAATAAACGTTTTATTATATTCACATAAAGAACACCTTCAAATCGGCATTCATCATTTAAGGGAACCCTTTTCCCCTTCAACAGTTTCCAGCACCTGTAGTAAGGTCAACTACCCCCTCACTGGAACCTGTAACTGGCGCAGTCGAACCAACGAACCTTGAGGAACATTTAACTCCTACTAATGTAAGTTATAAGTGACAAATACAAAATGTTAAAAGAAACGAGGGGGAACGTTGTGAGTTGCTGCGGACACCGCAACTCCACGGTTATACCCGATACTAAGTCAGTATGGCTCTCCTCCGGCAGACGCCGCTAATATTAAACGACACGACAAAGAGTGCGTGCGAGAGAGACAGAAAATCAGTCTGAGCGTGACGTCGGGCGCTGCGTAGCCACTGAAAATTGATTTCTTGCTTTTGGCTAAAAAAATGATCCGATCTGATCCAGATTCAGCAATCTGATAGATATGGTCATTATCTATGATTCTGCGTTTTTAGTTTTCTCGAATGTGCAATATTGTGGATGCAACAGATTTTCGTCTTCTGTGGGGGCGAAAAAGGGTGGGGCGAAATTTTGAGATATACGTTTTATAGTGAGATCTAACAGAAGTGCGGATACCAAATTTGGTTACTCTAGCCTTAATAGTCTCTGAGATTTGTGGATGCCCCAGATTTTCGTCCTTTGCGGGGGCGGAAGGGGGTGTGGCGAAATTTGGACACAAAACGGTCAAGGTCCGATATCACAGGAGTGTGGATACCAAATTTGGTTGCTCTGGCTCTTATAGGTTCTGAGATCCTTGAACTCATATTTTGCAATTGACAAAACCGACCATGAAACCTGTGTGTTAGAGAGAGACAGAGCGAGAAAGAATGAAATTGTTTTCTTGATTCTGGCTATAATCATTATTCGATCTGGTTCAGATTTTGCACTGTAGAAGATATGGTCATCTTCACCGATTCTGCGTTTTTGGTTTTATCGTATCTTTAAAAATGTGGATGCCACAGATTTTCGTTCTTTGGGGGGGCGGAAGTGGGCGGGGCGAAGTTTTGAAATATTTTTGTAGCAGTGACATATCACAGAAGTCTGGATCCAAAACATCGTTGCTCTAGCTCTTATAGTATTTGAGCACTAGGCGCTGAAGGGGACGGATGGACGGACGGACGGACGGACGGACGGACGGACGGACGGACAGACGGACAGACAGACAGGGCTCAATCGACTCGGCTATTGATGCTGATCAAGAATATATATACTTTATGGGGTCGGAAACGATTCCTTCTGGACGTTACACACATCCACTATTACCACAAATCTAATATACCCCAATACTCATTTTGAGTATCGGGTATAACGAGGGGGAACGTTGTGAGTTGCTGCGGAGACCGCAACTCTACAGTTATACCCGATACTAAGTCAGTATGGCTCTCCTCCGGCAGACGCCGCTAATATTAAACGACACGACAAAGAGTGCGTGCGAGAGAGACAGAAAATCAGTCTGAGCGTGACGTCGGGCGCTGCGTAGCCACTGAAAATTGATTTCTTGCTTTTGGCTAAAAAAATGATCCGATCTGATCCAGATTCAGCAATCTGATAGATATGGTCATTATCTATGATTCTGCGTTTTTAGTTTTCTCGAATGTGCAATATTGTGGATGCAACAGATTTTCGTCCTTTGTGGGGGCGGAAAAGGGTGGGGCGAAATTCTGAGATATTCGTCTTATAGTGAGGTCAAACAGAAGTGCGGATACCAAATTTGGTAACTCTAGCCTTAATAGTCTCTGAGATTTGTGGATGCCACAGATTTTCGTCCTTTGCGGGGGCGGAAGGGGGTGTGGCGAAATTTGGACACGAAACGGTCAAGGTCCGATATCACAGGAGTGTGGATACCAAATTTGGTTGCTCTGGCTCTTATAGGTTCTGAGATCCTTGAACTCATATTTTGCAATTGACAAAACCGACCATGAAACCTGTGTGTTAGAGAGAGACAGAGCGAGAAAGAATGAAATTGTTTTCTTGATTCTGGCTATAATCATTATTCGATCTGGTTCAGATTTTGCATTGTAGAAGATATGGTCATCCTCACCGATTCTGCGTTTTTGGTTTTATCGTATCTTTAAAAATGTGGATGCCACAGATTTTCGTCCTTTGTGGGGGCGGAAGTGGGCGGGACGAAGTTTTGAAATATTTTTGTAGCAGTGACATATCACAGAAGTCTGGATCCAAAACATCGTTGCTCTAGCTCTTATAGTATTTGAGCACTAGGCGCTGAAGGGGACGGATGGACGGACGGACGGACGGACGGACGGACGGACGGACGGACAGACGGACAGACAGACAGGGCTCAATCGACTCGGCTATTGATGCTGATCAAGAATATATATACTTTATGGGGTCGGAAACGATTCCTTCTGGACGTTACACACATCCACTTTTACCACAAATCTAATATACCCCAATACTCATTTTGAGTATCGGGTATAACGACTGGGAACGTTGTGAGTTGCTGCGGACACCGCAACTCTACAGTTATACCCGATACTTAGTCAGTATGGCTCTCCTCCGGCAGACGCCGCTAATACTGAACGACACGACAAAGAGTGCGTGCGAGAGAGACAGAAAATCAGTCTGAGCGTGACGTCGGGCGCTGCGTAGCCAGTGCAAATTGATTTGTTCCTTTTGGCTATAAAAATGATCTGCTCTGATCCAGATTCAGCAATCTGATAGATATGATCATTATCTATGATTCTGCGTTTTTAGTTTTCTCGTATTTTCAATATTGTGGATGCAACAGATTTTCGTCCTTTGTGGTGGCGGAAGGGGGTGGGGCGAAATTTTGAAACAAACTCGTCTCGGTCCGATATATAAGGAGTGTGGATACCAAATTTGGTTGCTCTAGCTTTTGTAGTCTCTGAGATCTAGGCGCTAATGTTTTACTCTAAGCAAAGCCGGCTATGCTACGTGTGTGTTAGAGAGAGACAGGGCGAGAAAAAATGAAATTGTTTTCTTGATGCTGGCTATAATAATAATACGATCCAATTCAGATTCTGCAGTCTTAAAGATATGGTCATTCTCTACAATTCTACGTTTTTGGTTTTCTCATATCTTTAAAATTGTGGATGCCACAGATTTTCGTCCTTTGTGGGGGCGGAAGTGGGCGGGGCGAAGTTTTGAAATATTTTTGTAGCAGTGACATATCACAGAAGTCTGGATCCAAAACATCGTTGCTCTAGCTCTTATAGTCTTTGAGCACTAGGCGCTGAAGGGGACGGACAGACGGACAGACGGACGGACGGACAGACAGACAGGGCTCAATCGACTCGGCTATTGATGCTGATCAAGAATATATATACTTTATGGGGTCGGAAACGATTCCTTCTGGACGTTACACACATCCACTTTTACCACAAATCTAATATACCCCAATACTCATTTTGAGTATCGGGTATAAAAAAAAGAAAAATAATAAGAAAACGAGGGGGAACGTTGTGAGTTGCTGCGGAGACCGCAACTCTAAATTTATACCCGATACTAAGTCAGTACGGCTCTCCTCCGGCAGACGCCGCTAATATTGAACGACACGACAAAGAGTGCGTGCGAGAGAGACAGAAAATCAGTCTGAGCGTGACGTCGGGCGCTGCGTAGCCAGTGCAAATTGATTTGTTCCTTTTGGCTATAAAAATGATCTGCTCTGATCCAGATTCAGCAGTCTTAAAGATATGGTCATTCTCTACAATTCTACGTTTTTGGTTTTCTCATATCTTTAAAATTGTGGATGCCACAGGTTTTCGTCCTTTGTGGGGGCGGAAGTGGGCGGGGCGAGGTTTTGAAATAGTTTTGTAGCAGTGACATATCACAGAAGTCTGGATCCAAAACATCGTTGCTCTAGCTCTTATAGTCTTTGAGCACTAGGCGCTGAAGGGGACGGACAGACGGACAGACGGACGGACGGACAGACAGACAGGGCTCAATCGACTCGGCTATTGATGCTGATCAAGAATATATATACTTTATGGGGTCGGAAACGATTCCTTCTGGACGTTACACACATCCACTTTTACCACAAATCTAATATACCCCAATACTCATTTTGAGTATCGGGTATAAAAACATTAATTAAAAAAATACTATAAATAACGAAATAACGATTAGAGTTAAGAATATTACCAATCATATTAACGAGGATCAAGAAAATATAAATGTATTTATCAGAAACTACAAAAACAATATTTTTAAAACACTAAATGACGAACATAACGAAATACACATTTTACAATATATTTCGAGAATAAATTTCAATATAGACATCCTGTATAATCATGTGAACAACATAGCCGAAAGTATATTGTTAACCAAATTAGGCATAATACCAAATTCATACTTACCGATAAAGAAACAGAAATTATACATGACATATTAAAAGGACAAAATATTATTGTAAACTCAGAAGATCACCTGTATCGACTATTGACCCTAGAAACATAAATTAACAATAAAACTGTATCCTTTAAAATCAAAATTACAATATTTGACAAAAATAATTACGAATTCCTACACATTGTTCCATTACCTATAAATAAATCGATGGTATTAATCTTACCTAAGTATATTATACACGACCAGTCCGGACACATAAAAAGCTTCGATATAAAATGCCCCAAAATACACCATACCTACATCTGCGAAGACAATATGACACCAGAAAATAACATCAATCAACAATGCCTAGAGGGTATATTCAATAACCAGATTGCCACCTGCGACACTAAAGATATAGGCACCGAACAGACAATCAGAGAAGTGGAACGACGGTACATCGTAATGTTCAACACATTAAATACAACAATCACATCATCATGCAGCACACCGAGGACGATAAACGGTTCAGCTATCATTACTTTCAAAAATTGCTCAATACACATAAACGGATTAACATATGATGATCAAGAAGTCGACTACACAGAAGACAACACCCACCCTATTAATCCCAACACTGAAAGAGATCAGGATAAACAACTCTATAAATGACATCAACCTGCACAAACTTCATCTAAACTCCCTAAACACTCAAAACGAAATAATTAGCATCAAAACTCAAACACAAACCACCGGATAACTATTTATGTACTAATGGCAACCTCCGCCGTAATGATAGTCATCTGTTGGACCCACAGGTCCAAGATAATATCATTTCTCCCAGCGGAAACACCTTCGTTCGTGCCAATCGTCATACCCTCCCTTTGGCCCTCACTTCAGTCCAGGTGGGGAGGAGTTACCGTCCCGGCACCCCTCGAGATGCCTCCCGCTAAACCACCACGACTCAACTCAGCTTAAACATCCACAACTCAAGTTACACGAGCACAATGTTTATGCCGTCTAAGCATATGCCATCAGCACAGTCAACATTGTCTACAATATAAACCGGATGAACCCCAGCCAAGAATTAGCAAGCTGACCGAGCTGCAACTACGCCGACAGCGACGCCAAGAACCAGCAGCAGAGCCGCCTACATAAGTCAGTGATCGCCACTGATTAGGCAGTTCCTGAATCCCACCCAGAATACTTTTGTCACTCCAGATATATCTAGAAGCTCCAATAAACGTTTTATTATATTCACATAAAGAACACCTTCAAATCGGCATTCATCATTTAAGGGAACCCTTTTCCCCTTCAACAGTTTCCAGCACCTGTAGTAAGGTCAACTACCCCCTCACTGGAACCTGTAACTGGCGCAGTCGAACCAACGAACCTTGAGGAACATTTAACTCCTACTAATGTAAGTTATAAGTGACAAATACAAAATGTTAAAAGAAAAAATGACAAAAAAGAAAAAGAAAAGAAAATACAACCAAATAAACCATTGAAATTCTTGAAATTCCTGATAGACACAGGCTCAAGTCTCGAATCAACTTTCATAGAGATCGGTTGTGTCGCGCTTGTGCAAAGTTGTTTTCTTTATTCTGCTTTAGCGGAGCATTCTCTTGCGTGCTAAAAATAGCATACATCGTAAATTCGGGTGCTGCTTTGTGCGGTGTCGGCAATTGGACAAAAACAAAAAACACATTTGTGAACGTTTTTACAACTGTATTCACTGCCCTTCGGGCAAGACATTCCCCTCAGTCTGCGCACAGCCGCACAAGAGGGGCAATAAAAACTTCGCTTATCAGCTACGGTATAATGAATGCGAATAGTTCATCTGACTCTCGGCTTAGAAATAAGCGGACTGATCATGAGAGAATGCTTCTAATATCAGGCAAATTACCTTCTGAGATTCGTTCTGAGTACTGTTCAAAAGCTGAACGCTCTACATGCACAGAAACCACAACAACAGTAACATTCACTAGTGCCACCAACAACACCACCTACACCATGGCAACTGCTACAACAAGCAGTATCTGCCCTGCACTAAGCTTTGATAGCCAAGAAAACTCCATATCCACATGCCCCGACGACACTGAGGCAAAAACACTTCGCACTGCTGCCGAAAGACTTCTGGATGCTCAAAAACGGAGAACGGGAAAAGAAAAAACGATCAGACTTTGTCATCTAAATCTAAACGAGGGAGCGGCGGCCGGGACCTGGGCCCCCCACTACAAGCCAACAGGCAAACACCAACAACAGATTTTCCATTCTTGACACGAACATCCCAAGTGATAGTAATAATGAGGAAGTTCGGATGAATGTAGATGCAGACGCTGGAAATGACCAACTGGATGAACACCTTTATGAAGCAGTTAATACAGACCAGTGTCTTCAAGGAGAATCAACGAGCTCTGGTAATCAGCTTAAAGGCCCTCCAAAACCACCGCAAATAGTTGTCAATATTAGCAACTTAAATGACTTATTTGATGTCATAAAGGACGTTGCAAATTTGAATAACGTTGTCGTCAAAGCTAACCAGGGGGAAACGGTCAGAATCCTCCCCAAAGACAGTGATACCTATAGAGCAATTGTGGATTGTTTCGATGCCATTGGAATAGAATTCCACACATACCAATTGCAGACTGAAAAGCCTCATAGAATTGTTGTAAGAGACCTACATCATAGCACCCTAAACAATGATATTACCGCCGATTTTAAAATGTTGGGCTTCGAGGTCCTTCACATCCATAATCCAAGCTCAAGGACTAACAAGGACGAAAAACTTAATATTTTTTTCATTAATATTAAGCCTTGTGCAAAAATTAACGAAATTTACCAAGTCAAGACCCTTTGCCGCCAAAAAATAAGGATTGAAAGGATGCGAAAATCCACAGAGATTGCTCAATGTCGTCGATGCCAGGATTTCGGCCACACAGCCAAATACTGCCGCCGACATCACAACTGTGCCAGATGCGGTGAAAATCACCAAACCTCACAATGCACACGCCCCCTAGATGCACAGCCAACCTGCATTCACTGCTCTGGAAGCCATATGGCCAGTTACAAAGGATGCCAATGGTATCAGGAGTTTCTACGCCGATCAATGGGCTCCGCAAAGAAGGCAATTAATACGAACAGGACGGGTCATGTCCCCTTAAATAATCAAGTGGCATATGCTTACTCTACCACACTTCCTGGAGACCAGCAACAGTTTACTACCTTGCAGTCTAGTCACAAAAAGGGGGCTAATAGACCAACAATACAGCAGCACCAGCGAAATATTGTTCAGCACCAACCTTTGGTAGGCACTAGAAGTAATACAGGAGCCTCCTGTGCTGCCGTAGCAAATGGTAATTCAAATGCAATACCTGCTACACCTGCTCAGCGTCGTTTTCATAGTCTACAAGCGCATCAGCCACAAGGATTGAATAACCAGCAACAGAATTCATATGAAGTTCATGCACTGCTACAACAACAGCAGACAAAATTTCAACAATGGCAACAACAGCTCCAATAGCAGCAGCAGTTTCTTATGTGGCTACAGCAACAGCAGCAAGAACTTCAGCAGCATAATAGTCAAGCCAATCAACGCCTTGAAAAACTTGAAAAAATGGTTTTTGAATTGGCCAACACGATTAAGCAATGGGCTGGATCTAATCTTCAGCTCCAGAACAACGTTTCAGCATCTCAATGAACCCACTAAAGGTTCTCATCTGGAATGCTAACGGCATTTCAGGGAAAGCAAAAGAAGTTGAGCTCTTCGCGCACAAGAATAGCGTTGACATTCTTCTTTTGACGGAGATCAGAATTAAAAGAGGGGCAGCTGTAAAAATACATGGATATGCCTTCTATCCAGCCTTCAAGCCATCGCGGAATAATAATAGCGTTGGTGGAGTTGCGGTTTTAGTTAAGACTTCGCTTCGTCATTTTCCACAAAGGGTCATTGAGACACGCAGCATGCAAATGTCAGCAGTAAAAGTAGCCACAGGACTGGGCGATGTGGAGTTCAGCGCCATTTACTGCCCTCCCAGAGTCAGGATTGAGGAAAGACATTACATCGATGCACTCCGTGCTTGCGGGCAAAGGTATTTGGTTGGTGGTGACTGGAATGCCCGACACTGGCTGTGGGTAGACACTTACAATTCCCCTAGGGGGCGAGAGCTAGCGGAAGCCATCTCTGCTACTGGCGCTAAGATCCTTGCAACTGGATCACCAACCAGGTACCCATATGTACTCAATCACACGCCGTCCTGCATAGACTTCGCAGTACATCATGGTATTCCGGATTCTCGAGCAACAATAAGTCAGAGCTGGGATCTGGACTCCGACCATCTGGCCTTAGTCATCAGCATTAAAACAGATGGCATTATAGAAAATCCAAGCCCTCATCTAGTCACCAAGCACACTGATCTGCTCGCATTTAGGCAACATTTGGAGAGGTCGATTCAACTGAACGTCACGCTAAACTCTGAGGAAGAAATCGAGATGGCTGTAGATAACATCACAGAGAGTATACACATGGCTGCTGCTGCCTCAACGCCCTCGCATCCTCCGACAAGCGCCGCCTATGGAATAGTTCTTACAAGAGAGGCCAGAGAGCTTTTGTCACAAAAAAGGAGACTTCGCAGACGCGCAATCCGATCTCAAGACCCATGGGACCGAATTCTATGGGACCGGGCTGCCAAGCAACTTAGAAACACCCTGAGAGAACTTCGAAGCAACTTCTTTGAACAAAAGCTTGCTTCCATGGATTACACCGTGGATGCTGGATATTCGCTTTGGAAGACCACTAAGTCTCTTAAGAGACAACCGTTCAGACAGATTCCCATCCGGTGTCCCAACGGTGAACTTGCTAGAAACGAAGAAGAGCAGGCCAATTCGTTTGCACATCATTTAGGGGACAAAAGATAGTCTGCAAACACCTCTACAAATGGCCTTACCCATTAAACCAGCCAGGGCTGAGGAGATTGTTGAAGTCATCAAGTCCCTACCGAGGAAGAAGGCTCCTGGCATTGACAGAGTGTGCAATTCCACACTGAAAGCATTGCCTACTCGGGCGATACTCTACATAGTGCTCATTTTTAACGCCATGTTAAGGATGCAGTTTTTCCCTAAGCAGTGGAAGATAGCAACAATCCTGATGATCCATAAGCCTGGAAAACCGGAGGACGACCCTGAGTCGTATCGGCCAATAAGTCTTTTGTCTTCCTTATCTAAGGTATGGGAGAGGCTTCTTGCCAATCGTCTTGGTAGTATAATCAAGGAATGCCGTATCTTGCCGGATCACCAGTTTGGCTTTCGGGAGGGACACGGCACAGTGGAGCAAGTCCACAGATTGGCAGGACACATCCTACAGGCCTATGATGATCTAGAATATTGCAATGCAGTCTTCATTGATATGCAGCAAGCCTTCGATAGAGTTTGGCATATCGGCCTACTGAGCAAAATTAAAAAACTGTTCCCAGCACCATACTACGGTGTCCTACGATCATACTTGCAAGGACGTCAGTTTATGGTCAGGTTCAGGAACACACATTCAACACCTTGCCAAATGAGAGCTGGAGTTCCACAGGGCAGCGTCCTTGGCCCGCTGCTTTACTCTATCTATACTGCAGATCTACCCTCCCCAAGCGAGCAACATATGGAGGCCCCCCGTAAGGCTCTGCTTGCTACCTACGCGGACGATATAGCACTGCTCTACAGCTCCAAGTGCCGCCTTGAGGCAGCAGATGGTCTCCAAGAGTACCTCTACTCTTTGGCAGCTTGGTGCAAAAGATGGAATTTAAAAGTCAACCCACTGAAGACCACCAATCCATGCTTCACCCTGAAAGCGCTCATAGACCACACCCCACCCATAAAGTTTGAAGGCGTAACTTTGGACCAACCAGAGCAAGCAAAGTATCTCGGTATCACCCTTGATAAGCGTCTTACTTTTGGTCCACACTTGAAAGCTACGGCTCGTAAATGTGGGCAAAGAATGCAGCAATTGCGGTGGCTGATTAACAGAAGAAGCACCATGTCACTGAGAGCCAAAAGAGCAGTTTATGTACACTGTGTAGCCCCGATCTGGCTCTACGGTGTGCAGATTTGGGGTATAGCTGCCAAATCGAACTATAAACGGATACAGGTCTTGCAGAATCGCGCCATGAGGCAAATAACGAACTGCCCTTGGTACGTGCGCGGCTCCACCCTACATCGGGATTTGAATCTGCATACAGTAGAGGAGCAGATTGGAAGGCACACCAGCAGATACAGTGACAGGCTAATTAGACACCATAGTATGCTCGCCAGACGATTACTACCTGCCAGGCCTTTGAGGCGGTTGAAGAGATTGGGTTTTGCCAAAACTATTGGCCAACTCTAAGTTTCCCTCCCAATATTATAATATTATATTTTTTGTAAGTCCTCTCGCATTTAGCATTAGGTTTGGCTACCCCAATATTATTTACCAGTGATGTTAAGATACGTTATATGCAATGTACGGATTCAACGCTTAATAAAATAAATAAAATAAAAAAAAAAGACAGGCTCAAGCTCCTCATTTATTAACCCCAGCTTCATACCCAAACAAAAAGAACAACAACTCCAAACCCCAGTGGTGATCAAAACAGTGCTCAATTCGCACCAACTCCAATTAAGGACCAATCTCGAAATATTCCAAGAGTTCTCCGACAACACGTAATATACATTGCTATTATTCAAGTTTCACCCTTATATCGACTGACTCATCGGAATTGATATCTTACAACAAATCCAAGCGATCACTCCTAGCAAGGAGTTCTAGCAATAGAAATAGAAACTAAAGCTATTCCTAACTTACATATAATCGAAGAAGAATCGAGAAAGATTGTACAAGTACCCGTTAATGTTAAACACGGCACATTCTGGTGTGAACCAACCATAATTTCGGAAAATCTATTCATTTCAGGCGGATTATACTGCGCCAAAAACAATCTAAGCTATATAGAAGTTAACAATTTTTAAGGCACAGAACAAAAATTCTGCCTAGATTCACAACTAATAGTATTGGAACAGAATGAACATGATTATATAGAAGTCAATACAGTCCTAGAAGAAAATGGAGGGATAACACCCGATTACTCCAACCCTGAAAATAATACAAACAGAACATCTAAACGACGAGAAAAAAAAGCGTTAAGAAAACTTTGCTCAAAATTCCCAAATCTGTTCTATACAGCAGGCGAGCCCATAACCTTTACAAATTTAGTAAAATATAAAATAAACACATCCGACAAGATACCCATTCACACCCAACCATTTCGATACAGTCAGAAAGAAAGACAAGAAATAGACAACCAAATTTAAAAGTTACTAGAACAAAACATTATCAGGCACAGTTACTCACCCTGGAGTTCACCAGCATTCCTAGTTTCCGAGAAAACGGACAAATCCAACCAGAACGAGGGTTAACGTTGTGAGTTGCTGCGGACACCGCAACTCTACATTTATACCCGATACTTAGTCAGTATGGCTCTCCTCCGGCAGACGCCGCTAATATTAAACGACACGACAAAGAGTGCGTGCGAGAGAGACAGAAAATCAGTCTGAGCGTGACGTCGGGCGCTGCGTAGCCACTGCAAATTGATTTGTTCCTTTTGGCTATAAAAATTATCTGATCTGATCCAGATCCAGCAATCTGATAGATATGATCATTATCTATGATTCTAGTTTTCTCGTATCTGTAACATTGTGGATGCAACAGATTTTCGTCGTTTGTGTGGGCGGAAGGGGGTGGGGCGAAATTTTGAGATATACGTTTTATAGTGAGATCTAACAGGAGTGCGGATACTAAATTTGGCGCCCTTTGCGGGGGCGGAAGGGGGTGTGGCGAAGTTTTGACACAAAACGGTCAAGGTCCGATATCACAGGAGTGTGGATACCAAATTTGGTTGCTCTAGCTCTTCTAGGTTCTGAGATCGTTGAATTCATATTTTGCAATTGGCAAAACCGACCATGAAACCTGTGTGTTAGAGAGAGACAGAGCGAGAAAGAATGAAATTGTTTTCTTGATTCTGGCTATAATAATTATACGATCTGGTTCAGATTGTGCACCCTATAAGAAATAGTCATCTTCTACGATTCTGCTTTTTTAGTTTTCTCGTATCGGCGAAATTGTGGATGCCACAGATTTTCGCCCTTTGTGGGGGCGGAAGTGGGCGGGGCAACGTTTTGAAATATTCTTGTGGCAGTGACATATCACAGCAGTCTGGATATAAAACATCGTTGCTCTAGCTCTTATAGTCTTTGAGCACTAGGCGCTAATGGGGACGGGCAGACGGACAGACGGACGGTATAAAAAGAAGAAAAGTCAAGTTGCGACCACGACGACATTCTAACTGAAACATTTATTACCTATAATAACGCTATCCACTCGACAACCAAATATACCCCATATGAAATATTTTACGGAAGACCACACTTATACAACAAGGATACGAACTTTGATAACGAACACGACTACTAACAACATCTAAACGAATTCCAGACAACAATTTATCCAAAAGTCAGGGAAGAAATCGACAAAAAAATGAAAACTAGAATTAGAAAAGCAAGCGAGGACAGACAAGACCCAATTCCTCTCGAGACAGACGACATAGTTTTTAGAAAGGAGAACAGAAGAAATAAGCTAACACCTAGGTTTATTAAACACCAAGTTCTAAAAGATAATGGTATAACACTCTCGACCACAAGAAACCAAAAGATACACAAATCAAAAATAAGAAAAATAATAAGAAAACGAGGGGGAACGTTGTGAGTTGCTGCGGACACCGCATCTCTACAGTTATACCCGGTGCTTAGTCAGTATGGCTCTCCTCCGGCAGACGCAGCTAATATTAAACGACACGACAAAGAGTGCGTGCGAGAGAGACAGAAAATCAGTCTGAGCGTGACGTCGGGCGCTGCGTAGCCAGTGCATATTGATTTGTTCCTTTTGGGTATAAAAATGATCCGATCTGATCCAGATTCAGCAGTCTGATAGATATGATCATTATCTATGATTCTGCGTTTTTAGTTTTCTCGAATCTGCAATATTGTGGATGCAACAGATTTTCGTCCTTTGTGGTGGCGGAAGGGGGTGGTAACCAAATTTGGTTACACTAGCCTTAATAGTCTCCGAGATTTGTGGATGCGCCAGATTTTCGTCCTTTGCGGGGGCTAAAGGGGGTGTGGCGAAAATTGGACACGAAACGGTCAAGGTCCGATATCACAGGAGTGTGGATACCAAATTTGGTTGCTCTGGCTCTTATAGGTTCTGAGATCCTTGAACTCATATTTTGCAATTGGCAAAGCCGACCATGAAACCTGTGTGTTAGAGAGAGACAGAGCGAGAAAGAATGAAATTGTTTTCTTGATTCTGGCTATAATAATTATACGATCTGGTTGAGATTTTACACTCTAGAACATATAGTCATCTTCTACGATTCTGCGTTTTTGGTTTTATCGTATCTTTTAAAAATGTGGATGCCACAGATTTTCGTCCTTTGTGGGGGCGGAAGTGGGCGGGGCGAAGTTTTGAAATATTTTTGTAGCAGTGACATATCACAGAAGTCTGGATCCAAAACAACGTTGCTCTAGCTCTTATAGTCTTTGAGCACTAGGCGCTGAAGGGGACGGACGGACGGACAGACGGACGGACGGACAGACAGACAGGGCTCAATCGACTCGGCTATTGATGCTGATCAAGAATATATATACTTTATGGGGTCGGAAACGATTCCTTCTGGACGTTACACACATCCACTTTTACCACAAATCTAATATACCCCAATACTCATTTTGAGTATCGGGTATAATAAAGACATTCAATTATCGTACAGATGCTATCAAATTAACGCACAGCCATTTCAAATTCAACAACTGACGCAAAATGACAAAATTGCCATTATAAATCTCGGAAACGCCAAAAACATAATCTCACATAAGTATCTTATCCATAGAATAAATTTACAGGATTTCATTAACAATGTAAACCAATTCGAGGTAACACTAAACCAACGCAAAGATACAAAGTTTTCAGGCGAAATTATAAGTACAGTAAAAACAAAACTAAGACTAAACTAACTAAAATAGATCCAAAAGAGGACTTGTAAATGGCCTCGGAAGCGTTATCAAAGTTGTCACAGGCAACATAGATGCCAAAGACGAAGAAACTTTTACAAACGAATTTAACGAAATAAAAGAAAACGAGAAAAACATATTAAACGTGGGCGAACGTTGTGAGTTGCTGCGGACACCGCAACTCTACGGTTATACCCGATACTAAGTCAGTATGGCTCTCCTCCGGCAGACGCCGCTAATATTAAACGACACGACAAAGAGTGCGTGCGAGAGAGACAGAAAATCAGTCTGAGCGTGACGTCGGGCGCAGTGTAGCAGTGACATATCACAGAAGTTTTGTGGACGTTGACATGCAATGACTGCATCTTTCAAGAGGCGATGCAGTTACTGCACCGTCAAGTGGCCCGTGTGACACCAGCAGAAGGCTGTTACGCGCGGATCCCAGGCAAAACGCAGCCCTCCTCCCGCCCAACCGACCGAGGGGCGCTGCCGCATGACGCGCGGTGCGTAGCCGAACCAAACGCGAACATGCAAGAAAGATAGCTATTAGACTAACATTCGAGGAAAATTAGTACTAAACTTACTAAGAAACTAAGCATGCAATCAAAGTACAAATACCACTAAAGTTACTAATTAATAGAAAGGTGTGTAAGGATTAATAATTTAATAAGAGGAAGAGAATTAGTGGTGGATATAATACGGTAGAGGGAATTATAATCCGAGCATAAGACCCTAAACGGTTCATGCAAGGAATAATTCGATCTACAAAGTGGAAGGAAGAACGGTATAAAATTTCTAGTCAGTCTAATAGGAATCGTGAAGTTTATGCGGCTCAACAGATCAGGGCTGTCTATGTCACCCCTGATCAAGTTGTGCATAAATATCACACCAAGCATTTTTCTACGGTTAACTAAGGATGGGAGGTTTACTAATAGTAGTCTACTAGAGTAAGATGGGAGTCTTACACCCGCATCCCAGTTAAGGCCCAGCAGAGCAAAGAGTAAAAAGTTTTTCTGTACTGATTCTATACGGTCCTGGTGTACTTTGTACTGAGGGCACCATACACAGGAGCCGTATTCTAAGATCGGACGAACAAGCGAGGTATAGAGAGTCTTTGTTATATAGGGGTCGTCAAATTCCTTTGACCACCTCTTTATAAACCCAAGCACGCCCATGGCCTTATTTACCATGGTAGAAATGTGTTCGGAAAACTTTAACTTGGGGTCTAACATAACACCCAGATCATCCACCAGGGTAATTCTCTCAAGAGAACCACCAAATAGGGTGTAGGGAGCCAACAAAGGGCTAGAACGATGAAATGTCATAACTTTGCATTTCGAGGCATTAAGGTGTAACAAGTTTGCACAACACCATGACTGAAAGTTATTGAGATCGGATTGCAAGCGAGAATGAAATGAAATGTCCTTGTACTGGACACAGAGTTTAACATCATCCGCATACATAAGTACTCGAGAGTATGTTAATACTGAAGGTAAGTCATTAATAAAGAGTGTGAAGAGTAAGGGGCCTAGATGGCTGCCTTGTGGTACTCCCGAAGAAACCTTTACTGGGAAAGAGAGGGAGTTTTTGAAGAGGACTCTTTGAGACCTAGAACAAAGATAGCTATAAATCCATCTCAGGAGGTTGGGCGGAAACCCTAAAAGGTCAAGTTTATGCGCTAAAAGGGAATGGTTTACAGAGTCGAATGCTTTACTAAAGTCGGTGTAAATAACATGCGTCTGTAAGTTACATTGAAAGCCTTTAATAATGAAAGAGGTAAACTCTAACAAGTTCGTGGTGGTTGATCGCCGCCTTATAAATCCATGCTGAGTTGGAGATATAAGTGACTTGCAGAGATGTTGCAAGTGCGGAGTTAAAACCCTCTCAAACATTTTAGGAATAGCGGATAACTTTGCTATACCTCTATAATTTTTTGCATCAGACTTGCTACCTTTTTTATGGAGAGGAATTATAAACGATTCCTTCCAGATCGGGGGGAAGCAAGAAGAATCAATGGATAGGGTGAATAGTTTAAGCAAAGGTCCACACAGAGCCTCGGCGCAGTACCTGAGTACACAACCGGAACCCCGTCTGGACCCGGTGAAAA
This sequence comes from Drosophila miranda, assembly GCF_003369915.1. Lineage (NCBI taxonomy): Eukaryota > Metazoa > Arthropoda > Insecta > Diptera > Drosophilidae > Drosophila > Drosophila miranda. Next base: position 44,428,769 of record NC_046674.1, read on the forward strand.
CACCGGCTTAACTAGTCGAAGATCATGAAGTAGGGAACATTCATTTAACAAGGGACTGAAAATGCCGTTCGACCTCGGTAAACCGTATGGGTTTACCACCTCAGAATAGGTGGTTTGGAAGAATTGGGCAAAAAGATCGGCAATTGCCTGATCATTATTTGCCGACGTATTACGAAATGATAGCGAGGATGGGTGTGCGGACGTTCTACGCTTACTGTTTACGAAGCTGTAAATCTGTTTAGGGTCCTGAGAAAAACGTATCCTGCATCGAGATAGGTAGTTCTTATAGCATTGAGAATTAAGAACTGAAAAGTTTGACCGAGCTAATACATAGCGAGAGTGAGAAGTAGGAGAACCCACTTCTTGAAATTTTTTATAAAGTCTTGATTTTAAGTTTTTTAGACTGGATAACTCTTTGGTAAACCAAGGGGGTTTTCCAGATCTAGTCGGACAAGAAAGCGGGACACAAGAATCGAAAAATGTGCCAAGAGCATTGTAAAAAATGTTTGTGCCTTTTATGATATCAGTGCACAAGTACAAAGCGGACCAATCAAAATCCCTAATGAGGTTATTAAGCTTCGCAAACTCGGCTTTACGAAAGCAGCGGACACGTTCGGGCAGCCTACTCGACCGATCCAATACAGTTGGTCCTATATCTAGCGACACCTCGAAAGTAGGGTGGTAGGCGTCTTCAGGTATAGTGAGCGGAAGGGCTCGGGTTAACAACACTATGGTCGGATCCGATACAAAGCACAGATCAAGCAATCGACCCAAGGAATTTTTCACATGGTTGACTTGAGACAGGGATAGGTCAAGCAAGCCGTCAACAAAGTCATGTCGTGACATGGGCACTAGGATACTAGACTCGTTTACCGAAGACCAAACAGTTCCTGGCAAGTTGAAGTCACCAAGAACTATCATACGATCTTTATCAGATAGCGAGGAAGAAACAGCGGTTAAAGCGGACAAGTGCTGCTCATAAATTGAAGAAGGTGGGATATACGAGCAAGTAATGAATATAGCGAAAGCGGGAAGAATCAGTTTTACACACAGGAATTCCAGTTCCTGTTGAACTTGGACTGTGAAGTGTTCCGACGTGAAGTAAGAGTCCACTGCAATTAGAACCCCCCCTGCACGTCGAGACGAACGGAGCAAGCCTCACTAAAAGTTGTGTACCGACCTGCCAAAACCTCGGAACTAAGAATGTCCGGCTTTAACCAGGTTTCAGTAAACACAATAACGTGGGAAGCAAATGCAACACTATCCCGGAAAAGAATGCTGAGCTTACTACGCAAGCCTCTTACATTCTGATAGGTTACTAAAAGAGAAGTTAGTTTTTTGGAAAGGTGGAAGCAAGACGGGAAGTTGAGGAAGAGGAAGTTGAGGTTGAGGGTGGCACACTGGAAAGATTTGGAAGGGATATGGGGGGCCTATTCTTCTTCTTAGCCTTAAACTCCTTCACCACCAAATGCTCCGGCCAAAATTTGGCGGAGCAAATGGTGTCAAATTGAGTTGGGGAGATGCTTATCTTAAACGAGGCTATCTCCCTGGCATAAGAGAAGTTAAATTTCTCCACCTTTAAACCCACGGCTTTTATTTTGCTTTGAATAAAAGCAATTACATCATTAGATGTTAGGTCAGGGGCCAGCCGTGAAACAAAAACTTGTCGTTTTGGTGGGACTCCCACCAGTGGTTTAGTCACCACAGGCCTAGTACCTGTGGTGGCAATATCCGGAGGTCCGGAACGTCTATTTACTGGTGGGATCGGGATAGACGGGACAACTAGCGAACTTGCGGACACCACGGACACGGACGCTGCAGACGTACTTGGCTGCACATTCTACGAGGCGATGAATTCGGCTACCGAATCTGCATCGCCAGCAGCTGTCGTTGCCCTTGGAGTGGCAAACGAGATCAACTGCTGCACACTTGGAGTGGTCGGAGTCAGTTTTTCGGCGGCGCACGGCTGAGTGACGGTTGGCAATTGCAGATCCCGCGGAGTGACCTTTTTGCGCCTCGGAGACTCATTCAGCAGTTTTAAACCGCTAAACTGAGCCTCCATGGCTAGGAGCCGATCGTATTGGTTTTTAAAACCAACGGTCAGCTCCTTAAAGCCACTCCGCGTCTGCCTCATGAAAGCCACCATGTCTTTCTCCACCGCACGGCATGCCTCGCAACTGTAATGCAAGCCATTACGTTTGGCTATAGCATCACTCACGAGGCCAGAAAATCCAGCGCATTTTGCGTGCACTACGCTGTCGCAGAGCCAGCAGGGGACATTCGGCTGATCGTGGGTGAAACGAACTACACATTTTACAATATGTTTCGAGAATAAATTTCAATATAGACATCCTGTATAATCATGTGAACAACATAGCCGAAAGTATATTGTTAACCAAATTAGGCATAATACCAAATTCATACTTACCGATAAAGAAACAGAAATTATACATGACATATTAAAAGGACAAAATATAATTGTAAACTCAGAAGATCACCTGTATCGACTATTGACCCTAGAAACATAAATTAACAATAAAACTGTATCCTTTAAAATCAAAATTACAAAATTTGACACATTGTTCCATTACCTATAAATAAATCGTTGGTATTAATCTTACCTAAGTATATTATACACGACCAGTCCGGACACATAAAAAGCTTCGATATAAAATGCCCCAAAATACACCATACCTACATCTGCGAAGACAATATGACACCAGAAAATAACATCAATCAACAATGCCTAGAGGGTATATTCAATAACCAGATTGCCACCTGCGACACTACAGATATAGGCACCGAACAAACAATCAGAGAAGTGGAACGACGGTACATCGTAATGTTCAACACATTAAATACAACAATCACATCATCATGCAGCACACCGAGGACGATAAACGGTTCAGCTATCATTACTTTCAAAAATTGCTCAATACACATAAACGGATTAACATATGATGATCAAGAAGTCGACTACACAGAAGACAACACCGTATTAATCCCAACACTGGAAGAGATCAGGATAAACAACTCTATAAATGACATCAACCTGCACAAACTTCATCTAAACTCCCTAAACACTCAAAACGAAATAATTAGCATCAAAACTCAAACACAAACCACCGGATAACTATTTATGTACTAATGGCAACCTCCGCCGTAATGATAGTCATCTGTTGGACCCACAGGTCCAAGATAATATCATTTCTCCCAGCGGAAACACCTTCGTTCGTGCCAATCGTCATACCCTCCCTTTGGCCCTCACTTCAGTCCAGGTGGGGAGGAGTTACCGTCCCGGCACCCCTCGAGATGCCTCCCGCTAAACCACCACGACTCAACTCAGCTTAAACATCCACAACTCAAGTTACACGAGCACAATATTTATGCCGTCTAAGCATATGCCATCAGCACAGTCAACATTGTCTACAATATAAACCGGATGAACCCCAGCCAAGAATTAGCAAGCTGACCGAGCTGCAACTACGCCGACAGCGACGCCAAGAACCAGCAGCAGAGCCGCCTACATAAGTCAGTGATCGCCACTGATTAGGCAGTTCCTGAATCCCACCCAGAATACTTTTGTCACTCCATATATATCTAGAAGCTCCAATAAACGTTTTATTATATTCACATAAAGAACACCTTCAAATCGGCATTCATCATTTAAGGGAACCCTTTTCCCCTTCAACAGTTTCCAGCACCTGTAGAAAGGTCAACTACCCCCTCACTGGAACCTGTAACTGGCGCAGTCGAACCAACGAACCTTGAGGAACATTTAACTCCTACTAATGTAAGTTATAAGTGACAAATACAAAATGTTAAAAGAAAAAATGACAAAAAGGAAAAAGAAAAGAAAATACAACCAAATAAACCATTGAAATTCCTGATAGACACAGGCTCAAGCTCCTCATTTATTAACCCCAGCTTCATACCCGAACAAAAAGAACAACAACTCCAAACACCAGTGGTGATCAAAACAGTGCTCAATTCGCACCAACTCCAATTAAAGACCAATCTCGAAATATTCCAAGAGTTCTCCGACAACACGTAATATACATTGCTATTATTCAAGTTTCACCCTTATATCGACTGACTCATCGGAATTGATATCTTACAACAAATCCAAGCGATCACTCCTAGCAAGGAGTTCTAGCAATAGAAATAGAAACTAAAGCTATTCCTAACTTACATATAATCGAAGAAGAATCGAGAAAGATTGTACAAGTACCCGTTAATGTTAAACACGGCACATTCTGGTGTGAACCAACCATAATTTCGGAAAATCTATTCATTTCAGGCGGATTATACTGCGCCAAAAACAGTCTAAGCTATATAGAAGTTAACAATTTTTAAAGCACAGAACAAAAATTCTGCCTAGATTCACAACTAATAGTAGTGGAACAGAATGAACATGATTATATAGATGTCAATACAGTCCTAGAAGAAAATGGAGGGATAACACCCGATTACTCCAACCCTGAAAATAATACAAACATAACATCTAAACGACGAGAAAAAAAAAGCGTTAAGAAAACTTTGCTCCAAATTCCCAAATCTGTTCTATACAGAAGGCGAGCCCATGACCTTTACAAATTTAGTAAAATATAAAATAAACACATCCGACAAGATACCCACACCCAACCATTTCGATACAGTCAGAAAGAAAGACAAGAAATAGACAACCAAATTCAAAAGTTACTAGAACAAAACATTATCAGGCACAGTTACTCACCCTGGAGTTCACCAGCATTCCTAGTTTTCGAGAAAACGGACAAATCTAACCAGAACGAGGGTTAACGTTGTGAGTTGCTGCGGACACCGCAACTCTACATTTATACCCGATACTTAGTCAGTATGGCTCTCCTCCGGCAGACGGCGCTAATATTAAACGACACGACAAGGAGTGCGTGCGAGAGAGACAGAAAATCAGTCTGAGCGTGAGGTCGGGCGCTGCGTAGCCACTGCAAATTGATTTGTTCCTTTTGGCTATAAAAATTATCTGATCTGATCCAGATCCAGCAATCTGATAGATATGATCATTATCTATGATTCTAGTTTTCTCGTATCTGTAACATTGTGGATGCAACAGATTTTCGTCGTTTGTGTGGGCGGAAGGGGGTGGGGCGAAATTTTGAGATATACGTTTTATAGTGAGATCTAACAGGAGTGCGGATACTAAATTTGGCGCCCTTTGCGGGGGCGGAAGGGGGTGTGGCGAAGTTTTGACACAAAACGGTCAAGGTCCGATATCACAGGAGTGTGGATACCAAATTTGGTTGCTCTAGCTCTTCTAGGTTCTGAGATCGTTGAATTCATATTTTGCAATTGGCAAAACCGACCATGAAACCTGTGTGTTAGAGAGAGACAGAGCGAGAAAGAATGAAATTTTTTTCTTGATTCTGGCTATAATAATTATACGATCTGGTTCAGATTGTGCACCCTATAAGAAATAGTCATCTTCTACGATTCTGCTTTTTTAGTTTTCTCGTATCGGCGAAATTGTGGATGCCACAGATTTTCGCCCTTTGTGGGGGCTGAAGTGGGCGGGGCAACGTTTTGAAATATTCTTGTGGCAGTGACATATCACAGCAGTCTGGATATAAAACATCGTTGCTCTAGCTCTTATAGTCTTTGAGCACTAGGCGCTAATGGGGACGGGCAGACGGACAGACGGACGGTATAAAAAGAAGAAAAGTCAAGTTGCGACCGCGACGACATTCTAACTGAAACATTTATTACCTATAATAAAGCTATCCACTCGACAACCAAATATACCCCATATGAAATATTTTACGGAAGACCACACTTATACAACAAGGATACGAACTTTGATAACGAACACGACTACTAACAACATCTAAACGAATTCCAGACAACAATTTATCCAAAAGTCAGGGAAGAAATCGACAAAAAAATGAAAACTAGAATTAGAAAAGCAAGCGAGGACAGACAAGACCCAATTCCTCTCGAGACAGACGACATAGTTTTTAGAAAGGAGAACAGAAGAAATAAGCTAACACCTAGGTTTATTAAACACCAAGTTCTAAAAGATAATGGTATAACACTCTCGACCACAAGAAACCAAAAGATACACAAATCAAAAATAAGAAAAATAATAAGAAAACGAGGGGGAACGTTGTGTGTTGCTGCGGACACCGCAACTCTACAGTTATACCCGATACTAAGTCAGTATAGCTCCCCTCCGGCAGACGGCGCTAATATTAAACGACACGACAAAGAGTGCGTGCGAGAGAGACAGAAAATCAGTTTGAGCGTGACGTCGGGCGCTGCGCGGCCACTTCAAATTGTTTTCTTGCTTTTGCCCACAAAAATGATCCGATCTGATCCAGATTCAGCAATCTGATAGATATGATCATTAGATAGATATGGTCGTTATCTATGATTCTGCGTTTTTAGTTTTCTCGAATGTGCAATATTGTGGATGCAACAGATTTTCGTCCTTTGTGGGGGCGGAAGGGGGTGGGGCGAAATTTTGAGATATACGTTTTATAGTGAGATCTAACAGGAGTGCGGATACTAAATTTGGTTACTCTAGCGTTAATAGTCTTTGAGATTTGTGAATATCCCCAGATTTTCGTCCTTTGCGGGGGCGGAAGGGGGTGTGGCGAAATTTTGAAACAAACTCGTCTCGGTCCGATATATTAGGAGTGTGGATACCAAATTTGGTTGCTCTAGCTTTTGTAGTCTCTGAGATCTAGGTGCTAATGTTTTACTCTAAGCAAAGCCGCCTATGCTACGTGTGTGTTAGAGAGAGACAGGGCGAGAAAAAATGAAATTGTTTTCTTGATGCTGGCTATAATAATAATACGATCCAATTCAGATTCTGCAGTCTAAAAGATATGGTCATTTTCTACGATTCTGCGTTTTTGGTTTTCTCATATCTTTAAAATTGTGGATGCCACAGATTTTCGTTCTTTGTGGGGGCGGAAGTGGGCGGGGCGAAGTTTTGAAATATTTTTGTAGCAGTGACATATCACAGAAATCTGGATCCAAAACATCGTTGCTCTAGCTCTTATAGTCTCTGAGCACTAGGCGCTAATAGGGACGTACAGACGGACAGACGGACGGACGGACAGACGGACAGACAGACATGGCTCAATCGACTCGGCTATTAATGCTGATCAAGAATATATATACTTTATGGGGTCGGAAACGATTCCTTCTGGACGTTACACACATCCACTTTTACCACAAATCTAATATACCCCAATACTCATTTTGAGTATCGGGTATAACGAGGGGGAACGTTGTGAGTTGCTGCGGACACCGCAACTCTACAGTTATACCCGATGCTTAGTCAGTATGGCTCTCCTCCGGCAGACGCAGCTAATATTAAACGACACGACAAAGAGTGCGTGCGAGAGAGACAGAAAATCAGTCTGAGCGTGACGTCGGGCGCTGCATAGCCAGTGCATATTGATTTGTTCCTTTTGGGTATAAAAATGATCTGATCTGATCCAGATTCAGAAGTCTGATAGATATGGTCATTATCTATGATTCTGCGTTTTTAGTTTTCTCGAATCTGCAATATTGTGGATGCAACAGATTTTCGTCCTTTGTGGGGGCGGAAGGGGGTGGGGCGAAATTCTGAGATACACGTTTTATAGTGAGACCTAACAGAAGTGCGGATACCAAATTTGGTTACACTAGCCTTAATAGTCTCCGAGATTTGTGGATGCGCCAGATTTTCGTCCTTTGCGGGGGCTAAAGGGGGTGTGGCGAAAATTGGACACGAAACGGTCAAGGTCCGATATCACAGGAGTGTGGATACCAAATTTGGTTGCTCTGGCTCTTATAGGTTCTGAGATCCTTGAACTCATATTTTGCAATTGGCAAAGCCGACCATGAAACCTGTGTGTTAGAGAGAGACAGAGCGAGAAAGAATGAAATTGTTTTCTTGATTCTGGCTATAATAATAATACGATCTGGTTGAGATTTTACACTCTAGAACATATAGTCATCTTCTACGATTCTGCGTTTTTGGTTTTATCGTATCTTAAAAAATGTGGATGCCACAGATTTTCGTCCTTTGTGGGGGCGGAAGTGGGCGGGGCGAAGTTTTGAAATATTTTTGTAGCAGTGACATATCACAGAAGTCTGGATCCAAAACAACGTTGCTCTAGCTCTTATAGTCTTTGAGCACTAGGCGCTGAAGGGGACGGACAGACGGACAGACGGACGGACGGACAGACAGACAGGGCTCAATCGACTCGGCTATTGATGCTGATCAAGAATATATATACTTTATGGGGTCGGAAACGATTCCTTCTGGACGTTACACACATCCACTTTTACCACAAATCTAATATACCCCAATACTCATTTTGAGTATCGGGTATAATAAAGACATTCAATTATCGTACAGATGCTATCAAATTAACGCACAGCCATTTCAAATTCAACAACTGACGCAAAATGACAAAATTGCCATTATAAATCTCGGAAACGCCAAAAACATAATCTCACATAAGTATCTTATCCATAGAATAAATTTACAGGATTTCATTAACAATGTAAACCAATTCGAGGTAACACTAAACCAACGCAAAGATACAAAGTTTTCAGCCGAAATTATAAGTACAGTAAAAACAAAACTAAGACTAAACTAACTAAAATAGATCCAAAAGAGGACTTGTAAATGGCCTCGGAAGCGTTATCAAAGTTGTCACAGGCAACATAGATGCCAAAGACGAAGAAACTTTTACAAACGAATTTAACGAAATAAAAGAAAACGAGAAAAACATATTAAACGTGGGCGAACGTTGTGAGTTGCTGCGGACACCGCAACTCTACGGTTATACCCGATACTAAGTCAGTATGGCTCTCCTCCGGCAGACGCCGCTAATATTAAACGACACGACAAAGAGTGCGTGCGAGAGAGACAGAAAATCAGTCTGAGCGTGACGTCGGGCGCAGTGTAGCAGTGACATATCACAGAAGTTTTGTGGACGTTGACATGCAATGACTGCATCTTTCAAGAGGCGATGCAGTTACTGCACCGTCAAGTGGCCCGTGTGACACCAGCAGAAGGCTGTTACGCGCGGATCCCAGGCAAAACGCAGCCCTCCTCCCGCCCAACCGACCGAGGGGCGCTGCCGCATGACGCGCGGTGCGTAGCCGAACCAAACGCGAACATGCAAGAAAGATAGCTATTAGACTAACATTCGAGGAAAATTAGTACTAAACTTACTAAGAAACTAAGCATGCAATCAAAGTACAAATACCACTAAAGTTACTAATTAATAGAAAGGTGTGTAAGGATTAATAATTTAATAAGAGGAAGAGAATTAGTGGTGGATATAATACGGTAGAGGGAATTATAATCCGAGCATAAGACCCTAAACGGTTCATGCAAGGAATAATTCGATCTACAAAGTGGAAGGAAGAACGGTATAAAATTTCTAGTCAGTCTAATAGGAATCGTGAAGTTTATGCGGCTCAACAGATCAGGGCTGTCTATGTCACCCCTGATCAAGTTGTGCATAAATATCACACCAAGCATTTTTCTACGGTTAACTAAGGATGGGAGGTTTACTAATAGTAGTCTACTAGAGTAAGATGGGAGTCTTACACCCGCATCCCAGTTAAGGCCCAGCAGAGCAAAGAGTAAAAAGTTTTTCTGTACTGATTCTATACGGTCCTGGTGTACTTTGTACTGAGGGCACCATACACAGGAGCCGTATTCTAAGATCGGACGAACAAGCGAGGTATAGAGAGTCTTTGTTATATAGGGGTCGTCAAATTCCTTTGACCACCTCTTTATAAACCCAAACACGCCCATGGCCTTATTTACCATGGTAGAAATGTGTTCGGAAAACTTTAACTTGGGGTCTAACATAACACCCAGATCATCCACCAGGGTAATTCTCTCAAGAGAACCACCAAATAGGGTGTAGGGAGCCAACAAAGGGCTAGAACGATGAAATGTCATAACAAGTTTGCACAACACCATGACTGAAAGTTATTGAGATCGGATTGCAAGCGAGAATGAAATGAAATGTCCTTGTACTGGACACAGAGTTTAACATCATCCGCATACATAAGTACTCGAGAGTATGTTAATACTGAAGGTAAGTCATTAATAAAGAGTGTGAAGAGTAAGGGGCCTAGATGGCTGCCTTGTGGTACTCCCGAAGAAACCTTTACTGGGAAAGAGAGGGAGTTTTTGAAGAGGACTCTTTGAGACCTAGAACAAAGATAGCTAGAAATCCATCTCAGGAGGTTGGTCGGAAACCCTAAAATGTCAAGTTTATGCGCTAAAAGGGAATGGTTTACAGAGTCGAATGCTTTACTAAAGTCGGTGTAAATAACATGCGTCTGTAAGTTACATTGAAAGCCTTTAATAATGAAAGAGGTAAACTCTAACAAGTTCGTGGTGGTTGATCGCCGCCTTATAAATCCATGCTGAGTTGGAGATATAAGTGACTTGCAGAGATGTTGCAAGTGCGGAGTTAAAACCCTCTCAAACATTTTAGGAGTAGCGGATAACTTTGCTATACCTCTATAATTTTTTGCATCAGACTTGCTACCTTTTTTATGGAGAGGAATTATAAACGATTCCTTCCAGATCGGGGGGAAGCAAGAAGAATCAATGGATAGGGTGAATAGTTTAAGCAAAGGTCCACACAGAGCCTCGGCGCAGTACCTAAGTACACAACCGGAACCCCGTCTGGACCCGGTGAAAACACCGGCTTAACTAGTCGAAGATCATGAAGTAGGGAACATTCATTTAACAAGGGACTGAAAATGCCGTTCGACCTCGGTAAACCGTATGGGTACGGATGATCAGAGTAGCTTTCCTCAGAATAGGTGGTTTGGAAGAATTGGGCAAAAAGATCGGCAATTGCCTGATCATTATTTGCCGACGTATTACGAAATGATAGCGAGGATGGGTGTGCGGACGTTCTACGCTTACTGTTTACGAAGCTGTAAAACTGTTTAGGGTCCTGAGAAAAACGTATCCTGCATCGAGATAGGTAGTTCTTATAGCATTGAGAATTAAGAACTGAAAAGTTTGACCGAGCTAATACATAGCGAGAGTGAGAAGTAGGAGAACCCACTTCTTGAAATTTTTTATAAAGTCTTGATTTTAAGTTTTTTAGACTGGATAACTCTTTGGTAAACAAAGGGGGTTTTCCAGATCTAGTCGGACAAGAAAGCGGGACACAAGAATCGAAAAATGTGCCAAGAGCATTGTAAAAAATGTTTGTGCCTTTTATGATATCAGTGCACAAGTACAAAGCGGACCAATCAAAATCCCTAATGAGGTTATTAAGCTTCGCAAACACGGCTTTACGAAAGCAGCGGACACGTTCGGGCAGCCTACTCGACCGATCCAATACAGTTGGTCCTATATCTAGCGACACCTCGAAAGTAGGGTGGTAGGCGTCTTCAGGTATAGTGAGCGGAAGGGCTCGGGTTAACAACACTATGGTCGGATCCGATACAAAGCACAGATCAAGCAATCGACCCAAGGAATTTTTCACATGGTTGACTTGAGACAGGGATAGGTCAAGCAAGCCGTCAACAAAGTCATGTCGTGACATGGGCACTAGGATACTAGACTCGTTTACCGAAGACCAAACAGTTCCTGGCAAGTTGAAGTCACCAAGAACTATCATACGATCTTTATCAGATAGCGAGGAAGAAACAGCGGTTAAAGCGGACAAGTGCTGCTCATAAATTGAAGAAGGTGGGATATACGAGCAAGTAATGAATATAGCGAAAGCGGGAAGAATCAGTTTTACACACAGGAATTCCAGTTCCTGTTGAACTTGGACTGTGAAGTGTTCCGACGTGAAGTAAGAGTCCACTGCAATTAGAACCCCCCCTGCACGTCGAGACGAACGGAGCAAGCCTCACTAAAAGTTGTGTACCGACCTGCCAAAACCTCGGAACTAAGAATGTCCGGCTTTAACCAGGTTTCAGTAAACACAATAACGTGGGAAGCAAATGCAACACTATCCCGGAAAAGAATGCTGAGCTTACTACGCAAGCCTCTTACATTCTGATAGGTTACTAAAAGAGAAGTTAGTTTTTTGGAAAGGTGGAAGCAAGACGGGAAGTTGAGGAAGAGGAAGTTGAGGTTGAGGGTGGCACACTGGAAAGATTTGGAAGGGATATGGGGGGCCTATTCTTCTTCTTAGCCTTAAACTCCTTCACCACCAAATGCTCCGGCCAAAATTTGGCGGAGCAAATGGTGTCAAATTGAGTTGGGGAGATGCTTATCTTAAACGAGGCTATCTCCCTGGCATAAGAGAAGTTAAATTTCTCCACCTTTAAACCCACGGCTTTTATTTTGCTTTGAATAAAAGCAATTACATCATTAGATGTTAGGTCAGGGGCCAGCCGTGAAACAAAAACTTGTCGTTTTGGTGGGACTCCCACCAGTGGTTTAGTCACCACAGGCCTAGTACCTGTGGTGGCAATATCCGGAGGTCCGGAACGTCTATTTACTGGTGGGATCGGGATAGACGGGACAACTAGCGAACTTGCGGACACCACGGACACGGACGCTGCAGACGTACTTGGCTGCACATTCTACGAGGCGATGAATTCGGCTACCGAATCTGCATCGCCAGCAGCTGTCGTTGCCCTTGGAGTGGCAAACGAGATCAACTGCTGCACACTTGGAGTGGTCGGAGTCAGTTTTTCGGCGGCGCACGGCTGAGTGACGGTTGGCAATTGCAGATCCCGCGGAGTGACCTTTTTGCGCCTCGGAGACTCATTCAGCAGTTTTAAACCGCTAAACTGAGCCTCCATGGCTAGGAGCCGATCGTATTGGTTTTTAAAACCAACGGTCAGCTCCTTAAAGCCACTCCGCGTCTGCCTCATGAAAGCCACCATGTCTTTCTCCACCGCACGGCATGCCTCGCAACTGTAATGCAAGCCATTACGTTTGGCTATAGCATCACTCACGAGGCCAGAAAATCCAGCGCATTTTGCGTGCACTACGCTGTCGCAGAGCCAGCAGGGGACATTCGGCTGATCGTGGGTGATCTGCTTCTTGCAGCTTTTTTTGGCACAGACCACAGCGTATTCCATTTTATTATTTATTTATATACTATTATTTGCAAAACAAATTGGTATCAGACCAATGTGCCAGACAACGCTCAAAGCGGAATTGGTAAAAAAAAGAGAGCAGAGTGGAGAGCGGTTATAGCGAGAGCTACTAAGCAGAGAGCGCTATTGCTCGTAAAGTTTGAAGAGCGAGAGAGAAAGAACAGCTATTGAAGTTGAGGTGATAGCGAGAGAGTGATAAAACAACAAAAGCTACCAGACGAGAGCGGACTGCAATGCAATGTAATGCGTACTCACTCACTGCAACAACACAAACACAAGCACAAGCCGACGCCGAAAAATAAAAAGTTAAATAATGTTTTAACACAAATTAAAAGGCATGCACTCGCGTAATAGAATAGGTTTCCAGATTGTTGTCTGGTTAGGAAGTATAATTAGAATTTAGTTAGGAAAACACCGGCTGTTTATTCAAAACAAAAGGAAAAAATGCGGAGCGCAAAACAAAAACACGTCTGATCACTACGAAAGATAATCGAAAGATGAGTCTGGATCCAAAACATCGTTGCTCTAGCTCTTATAGTCTTTGAGCACTAGGCGCTGAAGGGGACGGACAGACGGACAGACGGACGGACGGACAGACAGACAGGGCTCAATCGACTCGGCTATTGATGCTGATCAAGAATATATATACTTTATGGGGTCGGAAACGATTCCTTCTGGACGTTACACACATCCACTTTTACCACAAACCTAATATACCCCAATACTCATTTATACCCGATAAAAACATTAATTAAAAAAATACTATAAATAACGAAATAACGATTAGAGTTAAGAATATTACCAATCATATTAACGAGGATCAAGAAAATATAAATGTATTTATCAGAAACTACAAAAACAATATTTTTAAAACACTAAATGACGAACATAACGAAATACACATTTTACAATATGTTTCGAGAATAAATTTCAATATAGACATCCTGTATAATCATGTGAACAACATAGCCGAAAGTATATTGTTAACCAAATTAGGCATAATACCAAATTCATACTTACCGATAAAGAAACAGAAATTATACATGACATATTAAAAGGACAAAATATAATTGTAAACTCAGAAGATCACCTGTATCGACTATTGACCCTAGAAACATAAATTAACAATAAAACTGTATCCTTTAAAATCAAAATTACAATATTTGACAAAAATAATAACGAATTCCTACACATTGTTCCATTACCTATAAATAAATCGATGTTATTAATCTTACCTAAGTATATTATTCACGACCAGTCCGGACACATAAAAAGCTTCGATATAAAATGCCCCAAAATACACCATACCTACATCTGCGAAGACAATATGACACCAGAAAAAACCATCAATCAACAATGCCTAGAGGGTATATTCAATAACCAGATTGCCACCTGCGACACTAAAGATATAGGCACCGAACAGACAATCAGAGAAGTGGAACGACGGTACATCGTAATGTTCAACACATTAAATACAACAATCACATCATCATGCAGCACACCGAGGACGATAAACGGTTCAGCTATCATTACTTTCAAAAATTGCTCAATACACATAAACGGATTAACATATGATGATCAAGAAGTCGACTACACAGAAGACAACACCCTATTAATCCCAACACTGAAAAAGATCAGGATAAACAACTCTATAAATGACATCAACCTGCACAAACTTCATCTAAACTCCCTAAACACTCAAAACGAAATAATTAGCATCAAAACTCAAACACAAACCACCGGATAACTATTTATGTACTAATGGCAACCTCCGCCGTAATGATAGTCATCTGTTGGACCCACAGGTCCAAGATAATATCATTTCTCCCAGCGGAAACACCTTCGTTCGTGCCAATCGTCATACCCTCCCTTTGGCCCTCACTTCAGTCCAGGTGGGGAGGAGTTACCGTCCCGGCACCCCTCGAGATGCCTCCCGCTAAACCACCACGACTCAACTCAGCTTAAACATCCACAACTCAAGTTACACGAGCACAATGTTTATGCCGTCTAAGCATATGCCATCAGCACAGTCAACATTGTCTACAATATAAACCGGATGAACCCCAGCCAAGAATTAGCAAGCTGACCGAGCTGCAACTACGCCGACAGCGACGCCAAGAACCAGCAGCAGAGCCGCCTACATAAGTCAGTGATCGCCACTGATTAGGCAGTTCCTGAATCCCACCCAGAATACTTTTGTCACTCCATATATATCTAGAAGCTCCAATAAACGTTTTATTATATTCACATAAAGAACACCTTCAAATCGGCATTCATCATTTAAGGGAACCCTTTTCCCCTTCAACAGTTTCCAGCACCTGTAGAAAGGTCAACTACCCCCTCACTGGAACCTGTAACTGGCGCAGTCGAACCAACGAACCTTGAGGAACATTTAACTCCTACTAATGTAAGTTATAAGTGACAAATACAAAATGTTAAAAGAAAAAATGACAAAAAGGAAAAAGAAAAGAAAATACAACCAAATAAACCATTGAAATTCCTGATAGACACAGGCTCAAGCTCCTCATTTATTAACCCCAGCTTCATACCCGAACAAAAAGAACAACAACTCCAAACACCAGTGGTGATCAAAACAGTGCTCAATTCGCACCAACTCCAATTAAGGACCAATCTCGAAATATTCCAAGAGTTCTCCGACAACACGTAATATACATTGCTATTATTCAAGTTTCACCCTTATATCGACTGACTCATCGGAATTGATATCTTACAACAAATCCAAGCGATCACTCCTAGCAAGGAGTTCTAGCAATAGAAATAGAAACTAAAGCTATTCCTAACTTACATATAATCGAAGAAGAATCGAGAAAGATTGTACAAGTACCCGTTAATGTTAAACACGGCACATTCTGGTGTGAACCAACCATAATTTCGGAAAATCTATTCATTTCAGGCGGATTATACTGCGCCAAAAACAGTCTAAGCTATATAGAAGTTAACAATTTTTAAAGCACAGAACAAAAATTCTGCCTAGATTCACAACTAATAGTAGTGGAACAGAATGAACATGATTATATAGATGTCAATACAGTCCTAGAAGAAAATGGAGGGATAACACCCGATTACTCCAACCCTGAAAATAATACAAACAGAACATCTAAACGACGAGAAAAAAAAAGCGTTAAGAAAACTTTGCTCCAAATTCCCAAATCTGTTCTATACAGAAGGCGAAAAAATTTAGTAAAATATAAAATAAACACATCCGACAAGATACCCATTCACACCCAACCATTTCGATACAGTCAGAAAGAAAGACAAGATATAGACAACCAAATTCAAAAGTTACTAGAACAAAACATTATCAGGCACAGTTACTCACCCTGGAGTTCACCAGCATTCCTAGTTTTCGAGAAAACGGACAAATCCAACCAGAACGAGGGTTAACGTTGTAAGTTGCTGCGGACACCGCAACTCTACATTTATACCCGATACTTAGTCAGTATGGCTCTCCTCCGGCAGACGCCGCTAATATTAAACGACACGACAAAGAGTGCGTGCGAGAGAGACAGAAAATCAGTCTGAGCGTGACGTCGGGCGCTGCATAGCCAGTGCATATTGATTTGTTCCTTTTGGGTATAAAAATGATCTGATCTGATCCAGATTCAGCAGTCTGATAGATATGGTCATTATCTATGATTCTGCGTTTTTAGTTTTCTCGTATCGGCGAAATTGTGGATGCCACAGATTTTCGCCCTTTGTGGGGGCGGAAGTGGGCGGGGCAACGTTTTGAAATATTCTTGTAGCAGTGACATATCACAGCAGTCTGGATATAAAACATCGTTGCTCTAGCTCTTATAGTCTTTGAGCACTAGGCGCTAATGGGGACGGGCAGACGGACAGACGGACGGTATAAAAAGAAGAAAAGTCAAGTTGCGACCACGACGACATTCTAACTGAAACATTTATTACCTAATATACCCCGGAATACGGAAGACCACACTTATACAACAAGGATACGAACTTTGATAACGAACACGACTACTAACAACATCTAAACGAATTCCAGACAACAATTTATCCAAAAGTCAGGAAAGAAATCGACAAAAAAATGAAAACTAGAATTAGAAAAGCAAGCGAGGACAGACAAGACCCAATCCCTCTCGAGACAGACGACATAGTTTTTAGAAAGGAGAACAGAAGAAATAAGCTAACACCTAGGTTTATTAAACACCAAGTTCTAAAAGATAATGGTATAACACTCTCGACCACAAGAAACCAAAAGATACACAAATCAAAAATAAGAAAAATAATAAGAAAACGAGGGGGAACGTTGTGAGTTGCTGCGGACACCGCAACTCTACAGTTATACCCGATACTAAGTCAGTATAGCTCCCCTCCGGCAGACGGCGCTAATATTAAACGACACGACAAAGAGTGCGTGCGAGAGAGACAGAAAATCAGTCTGAGCGTGACGTCGGGCGCTGCGTAGCCACTGCAAATTGATTTGTTCCTATTGGCTATTATCTGATCTGATCCAGATTCAGCAATCTGATAGATATGGTTATTATCTATGATTCTGCGTTTTTAGTTTTCTCGAATGTGCAATATTGTGGATGCAACAGATTTTCGTCCTTTGTGGGGGCGGAAGGGGGTGGGGCGAAATTTTGAGATATACGTTTTATAGTGAGATCTAACAGGAGTGCGGATACTAAATTTGGCGCCCTTTGCGGGGGCGGAAGGGGGTGTGGCGAAGTTTTGACACAAAACGGTCAAGGTCCGATATCACAGGAGTGTGGATACCAAATTTGGTTGCTCTAGCTCTTCTAGGTTCTGAGATCGTTGAATTCATATTTTGCAATTGGCAAAACCGACCATGAAACCTGTGTGTTAGAGAGAGACAGAGCGAGAAAGAATGAAATTTTTTTCTTGATTCTGGCTATAATAATTATACGATCTGGTTCAGATTGTGCACCCTATAAGAAATAGTCATCTTCTACGATTCTGCTTTTTTAGTTTTCTCGTATCGGCGAAATTGTGGATGCCACAGATTTTCGCCCTTTGTGGGGGCTGAAGTGGGCGGGGCAACGTTTTGAAATATTCTTGTGGCAGTGACATATCACAGCAGTCTGGATATAAAACATCGTTGCTCTAGCTCTTATAGTCTTTGAGCACTAGGCGCTAATGGGGACGGGCAGACGGACAGACGGACGGTATAAAAAGAAGAAAAGTCAAGTTGCGACCGCGACGACATTCTAACTGAAACATTTATTACCTATAATAAAGCTATCCACTCGACAACCAAATATACCCCATATGAAATATTTTACGGAAGACCACACTTATACAACAAGGATACGAACTTTGATAACGAACACGACTACTAACAACATCTAAACGAATTCCAGACAACAATTTATCCAAAAGTCAGGGAAGAAATCGACAAAAAAATGAAAACTAGAATTAGAAAAGCAAGCGAGGACAGACAAGACCCAATTCCTCTCGAGACAGACGACATAGTTTTTAGAAAGGAGAACAGAAGAAATAAGCTAACACCTAGGTTTATTAAACACCAAGTTCTAAAAGATAATGGTATAACACTCTCGACCACAAGAAACCAAAAGATACACAAATCAAAAATAAGAAAAATAATAAGAAAACGAGGGGGAACGTTGTGTGTTGCTGCGGACACCGCAACTCTACAGTTATACCCGATACTAAGTCAGTATAGCTCCCCTCCGGCAGACGGCGCTAATATTAAACGACACGACAAAGAGTGCGTGCGAGAGAGACAGAAAATCAGTTTGAGCGTGACGTCGGGCGCTGCGCGGCCACTTCAAATTGTTTTCTTGCTTTTGCCCACAAAAATGATCCGATCTGATCCAGATTCAGCAATCTGATAGATATGATCATTAGATAGATATGGTCGTTATCTATGATTCTGCGTTTTTAGTTTTCTCGAATGTGCAATATTGTGGATGCAACAGATTTTCGTCCTTTGTGGGGGCGGAAGGGGGTGGGGCGAAATTTTGAGATATACGTTTTATAGTGAGATCTAACAGGAGTGCGGATACTAAATTTGGTTACTCTAGCGTTAATAGTCTTTGAGATTTGTGAATATCCCCAGATTTTCGTCCTTTGCGGGGGCGGAAGGGGGTGTGGCGAAATTTTGAAACAAACTCGTCTCGGTCCGATATACTAGGAGTGTGGATACCAAATTTGGTTGCTCTAGCTTTTGTAGTCTCTGAGATCTAGGTGCTAATGTTTTACTCTAAGCAAAGCCGCCTATGCTACGTGTGTGTTAGAGAGAGACAGGGCGAGAAAAAATCAAATTGTTTTCTTGATGCTGGCTATAATAATAATACGATCCAATTCAGATTCTGCAGTCTAAAAGATATGGTCATTCTCTACGATTTTGCGTTTTTGGTTTTCTCATATCTTTAAAATTGTGGATGCCACAGATTTTCGTCCTTTGTGGGGGCGGAAGTGGGCGGGGCGAAGTTTTGAAAAAATTTTTGTAGCAGTGACATATCACAGAAGTCTGGATCCAAAACATCGTTGCTCTAGCTCTTATAGTCTTTGAGCACTAGGCGCTAATAGGGACGGACAGACGGACAGACGGACGGACGGACAGACAGACATGGCTCAATCGACTCGGCTATTGATGCTGATCAAGAATATATATACTTTATGGGGTCGGAAACGATTCCTTCTGGACGTTACACACATCCACTTTTACCACAAATCTAATATACCCCAATACTCATTTTGAGTATCGGGTATAACGAGGGGGAACGTTGTGAGTTGCTGCGGACACCGCAACTCTACAGTTATACCCGATGCTTAGTCAGTATGGCTCTTCTCCGGCAGACGCAGCTAATATTAAACGACACGACAAAGAGTGCGTGCGAGAGAGACAGAAAATCAGTCTGAGCGTGACGTCGGGCGCTGCGTAGCCAGTGCATATTGATTTGTTCCCTTTGGGTATAAAAATGATCCGATCTGATCCAGATTCAGAAGTCTGATAGATATGATCATTATCTATGATTCTGCGTTTTTAGTTTTCTCGAATGTGCAATATTGTGGATGCAACAGATTTTCGTTCTTTGTGGGGGCGGAAGGGGGTGGGGCGAAATTCTGAGATATACGTTTTATAGTGAGATCTAACAGAAGTGCGGATACCAAATTTGGTTATTCTAGCCTGAATAGTCTCCGAGATTTGTGGATACCCCAGATTTTCGTCCTTTGCGGGGGCTAAAGGGGGTGTGGCGAAAATTGGACACGAAGCGGTCAAGGTCCGATATCACAGGAGTGTGGATACCAAATTTGGTTGCTCTGGCTCTTATAGGTTCTGAGATCCTTGAACTCATATTTTGCAATTGGCAAAGCCGACCATGAAACCTGTGTGTTAGAGAGAGACAGAGCGAGAAAGAATGAAATTGTTTTCTTGATTCTGGCTA
The DNA here is from genome assembly GCF_003369915.1 of Drosophila miranda. Lineage (NCBI taxonomy): Eukaryota > Metazoa > Arthropoda > Insecta > Diptera > Drosophilidae > Drosophila > Drosophila miranda. The sequence continues at coordinate 44,449,273 of NC_046674.1, forward strand.
TAATAATTATACGATCTGGTTGAGATTTTACACTCTAGAACATATAGTCATCCTCTACGATTCTGCGTTTTTTGTTTTTTCGTATCTATATTCTTGTAGCAGTGACATATCACAGAAGTCTGGATCCAAAACATCGCTGCTCTCGCTCTTATAGTCTTTGAGCACTAGGCGCTGAAGGGGACGGACAGACGGACAGACGGACGGACGGACAGACGGACAGACAGACATGGCTCAATCGACTCGGCTATTGATGCTGATCAAGAATATATATACTTTATGGGGTCGGAAACGATTCCTTTTGGACGTTACACACATCCACTTTTACCACAAATCTAATATACCCATATACTCATTTTGAGTATCGGGTATAAAAACATTAATTAAAAAAATACTATAAATAACGAAATAACGATTAGAGTTAAGAATATTACCAATCATATTAACGAGGATCAAGAAAATATAAATGTATTTATCAGAAACTACAAAAACAATATTTTTAAAACACTGGTTATGAATTAGTGGACTGTATAATCGTTTATATCTTGAGCTTATTTAGTATTTATTGATTATTTAATATTGATGGTTATAGTACAGTTATATTACAAGAATAGCGGGGGGTTCGATTCTGCGGCGGTACAAACTATGCGTGCGGGCGGCTTCGTCTCGAAGTTTCTACTGCATCAACTCCGCGAAAAGAAGTCGAGCAAAAGGGAATTGAAAGATCACGCGATAAGACTCGACGCGACGGTTTCAATGCAAAACAACGGAACGCATCGCTGTGTGCGTGTGCAGCTGCGGGTCTGGCCATGCGTGTGAGAACATTACAGCTATGTTCTGGACCCGAGTAAACAACAACACAGCTATGCGCGTAAAAATAGTTACTTAGGCGGTGTACTACAATCATGAGCGTGTAAATAGGTCAATCGCAATATACATGTAAAAACTACGAGGCTCATTTCTCACCATACCGGCCCCCCTGAACGACTGTTCAGAACAAGGGAAGCACAGCAAGTTTGGTAATAGGCCTCTTGTACACTCCTCGGGCGGTTTTGACGGTGACCACTCGAACCCTCTCGTCTTGGCCAGGATGAACTTCGGTGATTCGCCCAAGCAGCCACTTGCTAGGCGGTTGATTTGGCTCCTTCAGTACCACAAGAGTGTCCACGGTTATGTCGTTGGACTCCTGCTGCCATTTCGTGCGAGGTTGCAAGGAAGTAAGGTATTCCAGATTCCAACGTTTCCAGAATCCTTGAACCTTGGCTTGCAGTTGTCTCCAACGCTGCAGTCTGTTAATGTTGACGTCTAACAAGGACGGCTCCGGCACCGACATGTGAGGTTGACCTGTAAGAAAATGAGCGGGGGTAAGGGGATCCAAGCTGTGATCGCTGGGCGCGCACAGTGGGCGAGAGTTGAGTAACCCTTCAATCTGAGTTAAAATTGTTGAATATTCCTCGAAGGTTAACGCACTGCTACCAATTACTCGGCGAAGGTGGAGTTTGATAGATCGTACGCCTGTTTCCCAAAGACCTCCAAAGTGCGGGGCAGATGGCGGAATGAAGTGCCAGTTGATGTCCTGACTCGTCAGAAAATTAGCAATTTCCTCGTCTTGACTTTGAGATACAGCTATCCGTTGCATCTCCGTTAGTTCCTTTCTGGCTCCATGGAATGTTGTGCCATTGTCCGAGTACAAGTCGGATATAGGGCCACGTCGAGACCAAAAACGTTTGAAAGCGGCGATAAATGCAGGAGTCGTCAAATCACTGACGAGCTCGATATGAATTGCTTTGGTGGACAGACAAACAAAGATGGCAAACCAAGCTTTGCCAAACTTCGGTGTCCGACCTGCTGATGTCTTGATGGTAACTGGTCCAGCGTAATCCAATCCAGAATGTAGAAAGCAGCGGGTGGGCTGAACGCGAAAGGCGGGAAGATCAGCCATGAGTTGTGTACTCGTTCCTTTGCGCTGGAGGAAGCATATCTTGCAGTTGAATACAATTTTGCGGACTATGTTACGGGCTCCCAGGATCCAATACTTCTGTCTCAACGTGTGAAACATAAATTCGACTCCAGCGTGTAACGATGTGACGTGCTGGTGTCTAGCTATTAAAACAGCGACTGGTGATTCCTTTGGAAGAAGTATGGGATGTTTTGCGTCATAGGTTGTCATCGAGTTTCCAATGCGTCCTCCTACGCGCAGAATTCCTTGGTCGTCAACAAATGGAGTGTAGTGAATCAACTTGGACTTTTGAGAAAGGGCTTGTCCAGTGCTCAGCTGTCTGTACTCCACTTGGAATAACTCCATCTGGACGTGTTTGATTACCCTAGAGCGGGCATATTGAAGCTCCCATGACGATGAAAATGATGACAGGCGGTCCTTGCAACGAAGACGATGTACGAACCGAAAGCAATAGCTAAGTGTCCGCAAGAGATGTGACCAGGAGGAAGCTTTGTTGATCATACAGTTAAGATCATTTCCTTCATTGGAAATGTGTAGATTAACTTGGGGCTTGACCTTTACTTCCATCCGCTCAGCGTCCTCAGTCGACAGTGCGAACTTGGCCTTAACAGGTGGCCAAGTGCGATGTGATTGGGAAAGCCACGGTGGTCCATTCCACCACAGTTGATGTTCTACCAGATCCTTTGGTAAAAGTCCGCGTGATGCACAGTCCGCGGGATTGTCCTCAGTGCGAATGTGTTGCCAGCAGCTACGTGGGCAAGCTTCTAGAATCTCAGCCGTGCGATTACAAACATAAGTGTTCCAAGTCCGTGGGGGTGATGAGAGCCAATGTAGTACAATTTCGGAGTCTGACCAACACGAAGTACTTGAAATAGGAATAGTTAGAGTTTGCTTAACCAGAGACATCAATTTCGACAGAAGATGGGCGGCATTCAACTCGAGCCGTGGGATGGAGATAGGTTTGATGGGTGCCACCCGGGTTTTTGCGGCGATCAGTGTTACAGCGTAGTCATTATTGACTCTCACGCGACTGTAGATGACAGCGGCGTATGCATGAGATGACGCATCGGCGAATCCATGCAGCTCCGTTGCTTGAAGTGGCGAGGATAGATAGCGGGGTATGCGACAGCTTTCCAGTAAATGAACTTCAGCTACAAACTGTTGCCAACGTGCGCATAGCTGCGCGGGTAGTGGTTCGTTCCAGTCGACCGAGCTCAGCCAACTATCTTGAAAGAGAACCTTTAGAAATACAGTTGTGGGGGCAAGCAACCCCAGTGGATCGTAGATCTTGGCAAGCTCGGACAGCAAAATCCGTTTTGTCAGAACCCCTGTGGCGTCGGGAATGGTCAACTTGAAGGAAAGCTCGTCCACAGCCGGGTCCCAGCGTATTCCAAGAACCTTGACATATTGAGTTGGGCTCTTTCCCTCTAGGGCTTCAAGTGGATACTCACAAATGTCCTGTGGCAGCGATTTGAGTAGTGACCAACAGTTTGAACTCCATTTTCGAAGTTTAAATTGAGCTTGGCTCAATAGCAAAATTAATTCATCTTTGAGTGCAATGAGATCGTCGATACTATCGCAACCAGTAGGGATATCATCCACGTACGCGTCTCGTACAAGCACAGCAGCAGCCTTCGGATACAAATCGGCATGATCTTGCGCGATCTGCTTGAGGACTCGAACAGCCAAGAACGGCGAAGACGCTAAACCATACGTCACGGTCAGCAATCGATAATGATCGAGTGTAGCAGTCTCCTCCTTTCGCCAGACAATCCGTTGGTAATGCGTGTGATCTTCTGAAACCAGGATGCCTCTAAACATTTTCTCAATGTCCGTACAAAACACATAGCGATGCTGACGGAAACGTAGACATACTCCAAGTAAATCCCTTTGAACAGGTGGTCCGATGTGTAGTCGTGAATTAAGTGAAGATCCATTGCAGTCCTCCCCAGAGCCATCGAATACAACTCGGCATTTCGTGGTGGTGCTATCTGGTTTAAATACTGCGTGGTGTGCTAAGTAATTGTGATTGGCGGGACCGTTTTCTACGGTACTAGAAGGAATCACCTCCATGTGTCCTCGTTGTATATAATCCTCCATAAACTCGACATACTGTTGTTTGAGCGCAGGAAATTTTCGAAATTTCCGCTCGAGAGAAGAAAAGCGTCGTAGTGCTTGTGGCAGTGTGGACCCCATCGGAGGGGCAGATTCCTTGAACGGGTATTGGACGATGTACACGCCATCGTTTCTGCGGGCGTGCGTATGAACGAAGTGTTGCTCAGCGGGATCACTAGCATCAATGGTAGCGTCACTTGGTTGAACTCGTTCCATGTCCATGAACGATCGAACCAAAGTGTCCAGATCCTCGTGCGCGTGATGTGCTAGTGCGTGGTTGTGAGCATCACTACTGAGATGGTAGCTGCCTGTAATGACCCAACCAAAATTAGTATGAAGTGCAATAGGATATTCAGAACCAAACTCTTTGCGTTGTCCAGTGTACAGGTTCCAAAGCTGATCAGCTCCTAAGATCACGTCGATTTCGCCTGGTTTACCAAATGTAGGGTCCGCTAAGGGTAGATCACGAATCCTTTTCCACATCGGTGTGTTAGACTCGATCCTCTGGGCTGGAATCGAGGATGTTAAAGTGTTCATAATCAGACCTGTTACCACCACTGAGGCCGAGCTTGTGCGGGAGAGCAGCGTGAATGTGGCGCGACCTCTAGTAACCCCAGCAGGATTTGCGCCTAGACCAACCACTGGTATACGAGCGTGGGTGCGCGGCAAACCAATTCGTTGAATAAATGATTCGGCGACCATCGTTATAGTCGAACCAGTATCCAACAGTATCCTGCAGGTGGTCTCGTTGCCCCAGGAGTCGACTATAGTGGCCAAAATCGTTGGCAATATGGCCTGACTCTTGGCCACGAATTTCCTCTCCAATGTATGATGGCTGACCACGGCAGGATCAGCGTCATCAGGGAAACTGGACGAGCGGACGGGTGAGTCAGCGGAGTTATTGACATCAGCGGAAGCCGTGACAGAGCGTATGTCCTCTGGATGAACAAGAGTGTGGTGCCTCAGCTTACACAGACGGCACGTGTTTGTGGAATTACACTCCTTGACTTGATGAGATCGGCTTAGACAATTGAAGCACAAATGACCATCCCTTGCGAACTTGCGGCGGTCCACAACATCCAGAGCCTTGAATTGAGTGCACGCATAAAGGCTGTGTTGCTCGTGACAATATACACAATCACGAGCAGACGTATTTGGCACGTCCACATGATGAGAAATTGCACGACGTTTATTCAGCACCGTGTGTGTATCCTGGATTAGCTTTGGATCTTGACAAGACTCAAGTGCATCGCAACGGGCGAAGACAAAGCCGAACAGGTCATTTATGGTCACATTTTCCTTGCGCGATTCACTGGAGGTGGCCCACGCTTCCTTGCATTCCGGGTCTAACTTTGAGAGCAAGATATGGATTAGCCACACATCGCGGCTGTCGCAGCTCAGCGCATGTAGACCACGTATACTTTCGTCAGCGGTGTCGACTATCTTACGCAACTCGGCGATGTTTGAACCCTTTGCGGTTGGCAACGAAAGAAAGTTTTGAATGAACGAACGAGCAATCAGTGACTTCTTGTTGTAGCGATTTTCGAGCCTCTCCCATGCGTCCTGGTAATTGGCATCCGATACGGGAATATGTTTTATCAGAGACAACGCTTCACCATCCAGATAGGATTTCAAATAATGAAACTTTTGGCACTTGGACAGACTACTCTTCTTGTCGACTGAGCCTAAGAACAAGTCACTAAACTGACACCAATCCTCGTATCTGCCCGAAAACGTCGGAATGCGTATTTTCTCGAACTGCAGCTCTGTGGTTCCCGATGAGTCCCGAATCCTCTCCAGAAGTTGAGTTTGTCCCTCAAATAAGCGTTCCACAGTGGTCGATAGCAGTAGATTTGAGTTGTCGTGCTCAGTCTCGTGACTGCTCCGGTCACGTATGGCTTCAGTGAAGATACTATGCGCACTAAAGAACCTTTTCTCATATTCGGGGATGTCCAAATCCGGATCCACGTATTCCTCTTCATCATTATATTGGACCAGCTCTTCAGACAGCTCCATAAAGCGGTTGAAAGTTGCAACAAGTCGGTCCAACTTGTGCTCTAATGTTTGCACAGAAGTACATGACTGTACAAACTCTTGAGCCTCCGCAGCCACGCGAGTTAATTGGGATTTGCAGGCCCCACGTTGCTGAATTAGACGATGCACTAGGGCCTTCATGGCAAACAGCGGGTAACGGTATCACTCAATATGTATATGTATAAATAAACTCAAACGCGGGGATCCGGCTCGAAGGACCAATATTTTTTATGGTTATGAATTAGTGGACTGTATAATCGTTTATATCTTGAGCTTATTTAGTATTTATTGATTATTTAATATTGATGGTTATAGTACAGTTATATTACAAGAATAGCGGGGGGTTCGATTCTGCGGCGGTACAAACTATGCGTGCGGGCGGCTTCGTCTCGAAGTTTCTACTGCATCAACTCCGCGAAAAGAAGTCGAGCAAAAGGGAATTGAAAGATCACGCGATAAGACTCGACGCGACGGTTTCAATGCAAAACAACGGAACGCATCGCTGTGTGCGTGTGCAGCTGCGGGTCTGGCCATGCGTGTGAGAACATTACAGCTATGTTCTGGACCCGAGTAAACAACAACACAGCTATGCGCGTAAAAATAGTTACTTAGGCGGTGTACTACAATCATGAGCGTGTAAATAGGTCAATCGCAATATACATGTAAAAACTACGAGGCTCATTTCTCACCAAACACTAAATGACGAACATAACGAAATACACATTTTACAATATATTTCGAGAATAAATTTCAATATAGACATCCTGTATAATCATGTGAACAACATAGCCGAAAGTATATTGTTAACCAAATTAGGCATAATACCAAATTCATACTTACCGATAAAGAAACAGAAATTATACATGACATATTAAAAGGACAAAATATAATTGTAAACTCAGAAGATCACCTGTATCGACTATTGACCCTAGAAACATAAATTAACAATAAAACTGTATCCTTTAAAATCAAAATTACAATATTTGACAAAAATAATTACGAATTCCTACACATTGTTCCATTACCTATAAATAAATCGATGGTATTAATCTTACCTAAGTATATTATTCACGACCAGTCCGGACACATAAAAAGCTTCGATATAAAATGCCCCAAAATACACCATACCTACATCTGCGAAGACAATATGACACCAGAAAATAACATCAATCAACAATGCCTAGAGGGTATATTCAATAACCAGATTGCCACCTGCGACACTTAAGATATAGGCACCGAACAGACAATCAGAGAAGTGGAACGACGGTACATCGTAATGTTCAACACATTAAATACAACAATCACATCATCATGCAGCACACCGAGGACGATAAACGGTTCAGCTATCATTACTTTCAAAAATTGCTCAATACACATAAACGGATTAACATATGATGATCAAGAAGTCGACTACACAGAAGACAACACCGTATTAATCCCAACACTGGAAGAGATCAGGATAAACAACTCTATAAATGACATCAACCTGCACAAACTTCATCTAAACTCCCTAAACACTCAAAACGAAATAATTAGCATCAAAACTCAAACACAAACCACCGGATAACTATTTATGTACTAATGGCAACCTCCGCCGTAATGATAGTCATCTGTTGGACCCACAGGACCAAGATAATATCATTTGTCCCAGCGGAAACACCTTCGTTCGTGCCAATCGTCATATCCTCCCTTTGGCCCTCACTTCAGTCCAGGTGGGGAGGAGTTACCGTCCCGGCACCCCTCGAGATGCCTCCCGCTAAACCACCATGACTCAACTCAGCATAAACATCCACAACTCAAGTTACACGAGCACAATGTTTATGCCGTCTAAGCATATGCCATCAGCACAGTCAACATTGTCTACAATATAAACCGGATGAACCCCAGCCAAGAATTAGCAAACTGACCTTAAATGCAACATCAGCTTTTTCTTAGGAATCCCAGCTGCAACTACGCCGACAGCGACGCCAAGAACCAGCAGCAGAGCCGCCTACATAAGTCAGTGATCGCCACTGACCAGGCAGTCAGTTCCTGAATCCCACCCAGAATACTTTTGTCACTCCAGATATATCTAGAAGCTCCAATAAACGTTTTATTATATTCACATAAAGAACACCTTCAAATCGGCATTCATCATTTACGGGAACCCTTTTCCCCTTCAACAGTTTCCAGCACCTGTAGTAAGGTCAACTACCCCCTCACTGGAACCTGTAACTGGCGCTGTCGAACCAACGAACCATGAGGAACATTTAACTCCTACTAATGTAAGTTATAAGTGACAAATACAAAATGTTAAAAGAAACGAGGGGGAACGTTGTGAGTTGCTGCGGAGACCGCAACTCTACATTTATACCCGATACATAGTCAGTATGGCTCTCCTCCGGCAGACGCTGCTAATATTAAACGACACGACAAAGAGTGCGTGCGAGAGAGACAGAAAATCAGTCTGAGCGTGACGTCGGGCGCTGCGTAGCCACTGCAAATTGATTTCTTGCGTTTGGCTACAAAAATGATCCGATCTGATCCAGATTCAGCAATCTGATAGATATGGTCATTATCTATGATTCTGCGATTTTTAGTTTTCTCGAATGTGCAATATTGTGGATGCAACAGATTTTCGTCCTTTGTGGGGGCGGAAGGGGGTGGGGCGAAATTTTGAGATACACGTTTTATAGTGAGATCTAACAGAAGTGCGGATACCAAATTTGGTTACTCTAGCCTTAATGGACTCTGAGATTTGTGGATGCCCCAGATTTTCGTCCTTTGCGGGGGCGGAAGGGGGTGTGGCGAAATTTGGACACGAAACGGTCAAGGTCCGATATCACAGGAGTGTGGATACCAAATTTGGTTGCTCTGGCTCTTATAGGTTCTGAGATCCTTGAGCTCATATTTTGCAATTGGCAAAACCGACCATGAAACCTGTGTGTTAGAGAGAGACATAGCGAGAAAGAATGAAATTGTTTTCTTGACTCTGGCTATAATAATTATACGATCTAGTTGAAATTTTACACTCTAGAGCATATAGTCATCCTTTACGATTCTGCGTTTTTGGTTTTATCGTATCTTTAAAACTGTGGATGCCACAGATTTTCGTGTTTTGTGTGGGCGGAAGTGGGCGGGGCAAAGTTTTGAAATATTCTTGTAGCAGTGACATATCACAGAAGTCTGGATCCAAAACATCGTTGCTCTCGCTCTTATAGTCTTTGAGCACTAGGCGCTGATAGGGACGGACGGACAGACGGACAGACAGACAGGGCTCAATCGACTCGGCTATTGATGCTGATCAAGAATATATATACTTTATGGGGTCGGAAACGATTCCTTCTGGACGTTACACACATCCATTTTCACCACAAATCTAATATACCCCAATACTCAATTTGAGTATCGGGTATAAAAATGACAAAAAGGAAAAAGAAAAGAAAATACAACCAAATAAACCATTGAAATTCCTGATAGACACAGGCTCAAGCTCCTCATTTATTAACCCCAGCTTCATACCCAAGCAAAAACAACAACACTCCAAACTTCGCACCAACTCCAATTAAAGACCAATCTCGAAATATTCCAAGAGTTCTCCGACAACACGTAAAATACATTGCTATTATTCAAGTTTCACCCTTATATCGACGGACTCATCGGAATCATGATATCTTACAACAAATCCAAGCGATCACTCCTAGCAAGGAGTTCTAGCAATAGAAATAGAAACTAAAGCTATTCCCAACTTACATATAATCGAAGAAGAATCGAGAAAGATTGTACAAGTACCCGTCAATGTTAAATACGGCACATTCTGGTGTGAACCAACCATAATTTCGGAAAATCTATTCATTTCAGGCGGATTATACTGCGCCAAAAACAATCTAAGCTATATAGAAGTTAACAATTTTTAAAGCACAGAACAAAAATTCTGCCTAGATTCACAACTAATAGTAGTGGAACAGAATGAACATGATTATATAGAAGTCAATACAGTCCTAGAAGAAAATGGAGGGATAACACCCGATTACTCCAACCCTGAAAATAATACAAACAGAACATCTAAACGACGAGAAAAGAAAAGCGTTAAGAAAACTCTGCTCCAAATTCCCAAATCTGTTCTATACAGAAGGCGAGCCCATGACCTTTACAAATTTAGTAAAATATAAAATAAACACATCCGACAAGATACCCATTCACACCCAACCATTTCGATACAGTCAGAAAGAAAGACAAGAAATAGACAACCAAATTCAAAAGTTACTAGAAAAAAACATTATCAGGCACAGTTACTCACCCTGGAGTTCACCAGCATTCCTTGTTTCCGAGAAAACGGACAAATCCAACCAGAAAAAGTGGAGACTAGTGATAGATTACCGAAAACTCAACGAAAAGACAATAAAAGATAAATAGGGTATGCCAAACATCAATGACGTATTAGACAGTATAGGTAGAGCAAAATACTTCACTGCCTTGGACTTAGCCAGTGGATACCACCAGATAGAAATGCACCCTACTGATATCAACAAAACAGCCTTTTCGACTATAAAGGGACACTATGCATTCGTTCGAATGCCATTCGGCTTGACTAACGCACCCGCCATCTTTCAAAGGGTTATGGATAACATATTAGCCGAATTAAACGGCAAATGTTGCCTCATATACCTGGACGATATAATAATTTTCTCCCCATCTCTCCAAGAACATATTACGCACCTACAAGCAATATTCGAAAAATTACATAAGGGTTTGCTAAAACTCCAAACAACTAAGTCAGAATTCTTAAGAAAAGAAATAGAATACCTAGGACACGTAGTAACAAAAAACGGAATCAAACCAAAAAGATTCAGGCCATAAAAGAATTCCCGATACAAAAAACAAAGAAACAAATAAAATCCTTTTTAGGATTACTGGGGTAGTATAGAAAATTCATAAGAAGCTTTGCAACCATTACAAAGCCACTAACACAGCAACTGAAAGGCAAAAGTCCTGTTAAAATCAGTCAGGACTATACTAATGCATTCGAGACATGCAAAACTTACCCAAACTTTTCAAAAACTTTTACACTCACAACGGACGCAAGTAACGTTGCAATAGGAGCAGTACTTTCCCAAGGCCTAAATAACAATGAGAAACCAATTTCATTCGCTAGTCGAACACTAACGAATACAGAGTGCAACTACTCAACAGTAGAAAGGGAAATGCTCGCAATAATATGGGCAACCAAATATTTTCGCCTCTACTTATTCGGTCAAAGATTCAGAATAATCACTGACCACCGACCTCTCACATGGCTAATGAACTTTAAGGAACCAAATTCAAAATTGGTCCGATGGAAGTTACAGCTACTTGAATACGACTACGAAATCTCATACAAGAAAGGGTCGGAAAATGTCGTAGCTGACGCCCTCAGCCGCGTAACAGCAGACGTAAATATGAATAATCGAACCCACCAGACCAACGATATCCCTACAACAGATAAACCCATTAACGGACACAACTTACAAATCATTTTCCAAGTAGGCAGTAGATCACAAATTATAACCTCAACCCCATTCAAAAACGAGGGGGAACGTTGTGAGTTGCTGCGGACACCGCAACTCTACAGTTATACCCGATACTTAGTCAGTATGGCTCTCCTCCGGCAGACCCCGCCAATATTGAACGACACGACAAAGAATGCGTGCGAGAGAGACAGAAAATCAGTCTGAGCGTGACGTCGAGCGCTGCGTAGCCACTGCAAATTGATTTGTTCCTTTTGGCTATAAAAATTATCTGATCTGATCCAGATTCAGCAATCTGATGGATATGATCATTATCTATGATTCTAGTTTTCTCGTATCTGTAACATTGTGGATGCAACAGATTTTCGTCCTTTGTGGTGGCGGAAGGGGGTGGGGCGAAATTTTGAGATACACGTTTTATAGTGAGATCTAACAGAAGTGCGGATACCAAATTTGGTTACTCTAGCCTTAATAGTCTCTGAGATTTGTGGATGCCCCAGATTTTCGTCCTTTGCGGGGGCGGAAGGGGTTGTGGCGAAATTTGGACACGAAACGGTCAAGGTCCGATATCACAGGAGTGTGGATACCAAATTTGGTTGCTCTGGCTCTTATAGGTTCTGAGATCCTTGAACTCATATTTTGCAATTGGCAAAACCGACCATGAAACCTGTGTGTTAGAGAGAGACAGAGCGAGAAAGAATAAAATTGTTTTCTTGATTCTGGCTATAATAATAATACGATATGGTTGAAATTTTACACTTTAAAACATATAGTCATCTTTTACGATTCTGCGTTTTTGGTTTTATCGTATCTTTAAAAATGTGGATGCCACAGATTTTCGTGTTTTGTGTGGGCGGAAGTGGGCGGGGCGAAGTTTTGAAATATTTTTGTAGCAGTGACATATCACAAAAGTCTGAATTCAAAACATCGTTTCTCTAGCTCTTATATTCTTTGAGCACTAGGCGCTGAAGGGGACGGACAGACGGACGGCCGGACGGACGGACGGACGGACGGACGGACAGACGGACAGACAGACAGGGCTCTATCGACTCGGCTATTGATGCTGATCAAGAATATATATGCTTTATGGGGTCGGGAACGATTCCTTCTGAACGTTACACACATCCACTCTGGTCTGATGAGCTCGTGAGGTAGCTCAAAGGGGGCCTAGCTGAGGCCACCGGACGGGTCGCGGGTTGCGGATAGCGAACGGCCTACCTCGGTAGGTCAGCTGCGAATAAGCGGGCATCCCTCACGGGAGAGTACCGAAATAAGCAGTCCCGGACAGCCAGCGGGTGTTAGCGAGGTAGCAGCACTGACGATGCGCTTGTGGTGCCGCCTCAATAAGTAGCTCACACACTCCCATCCATACACAATACCTACCCACATCCCAACCCCCACACCCACCTCACACGGGGCCGGACTAAGTGTGTTACTCGACCCGTGCCGAGAGTCAGCCTGGCTGGGGGCCCGGTATAAAAACTAGCCCAGTCGCTAACGGAGGGCTCAGGGACTTGGCAGCCCCCTGTTCTAATGATGCCTTACCCGGGCAACGTGGATCTCTGCCCGGGCTGACCTTTCCCTTTTTCTGCATCTCGTGGGAACAGGATGTATAATAACAAGAACAAAAACCAAAAAACTAACAAAAAAACGAGGTGGAACGTTGTGAGTTGCTGCGGACACCGCAACTCTACAGTTATACCCGATACTAAGTCAGTATGGCTCTCCTCCGGCAGACGCCGCTAATATTAAACGACACGACAAAGAGTGCGTGCGAGAGAGACAGAAAATCAGTCTGAGCGTGACGTCGGGCGCTGCGTAGCCACTGAAAATTGATTTCTTGCTTTTGGCTACAAAAATGATCCGATCTGGTCCAGATTCAGCAATCTGATAGATATGGTCATTATCTATGATTCTGCGTTTTTAATTTTCTCGAATGTGCAATATTGTGAATGCAACAGATTTTCGTCCTTTGTGGGGGCGGAAGGGGGTGGGGCGAAATTCTGAGATATACGTTTTATAGTGAGATCTAACAGAAGTGCGGATACCAAATTTGGTTACTCTAGCCTTAATAGTCTCTGAGATTTGTGGATGCCCCAGATTTTCGTCTTTTGCGGGGGCGGAAGGGGGTGTGGCGAAATTTGGACACAAAACGGTCAAGGTCCGATATCACAGGAGTGTGGATACCAAATTTGGTTGCTCTGGCTCTTATAGGTTCTGAGATCCTTGAACTCATATTTTGCAATTGGCAAAACCGACCATGAAACCTGTGTGTTAGAGAGAGACAGAGCGAGAAAGAATGAAATTGTTTTCTTGATTCTGGCTATAATAATTATACGATCTGGTTGAAATTTTACATTCTAGAACATATAGTCATCTTCAACGATCCTGCGCTTTTGGTTTTATCGTATCTTTAAAAATGTGGATGCCACAGATTTTCGTCCTTTGTGGGGGCGGAAGTAGGCGGGGCGAAGTTTTGAAATATTTTTGTAGCAGTGACATATCACATAAATCTGGATCCAAAACATCGTTGCTCTAGCTTTTATAGTCTTTGAGCACTAGGCGCTGAAGGGGACGGACAGACGGACAGACGGACGGACGGACAGACGGACAGACAGACATGGCTCAATCGACTCGGCTATTGATGCTGATCAAGAATATATATACTTTATGGGGTCGGAAACGATTCCTTCTGGACGTTACACACATCCACTTTTACCACAAATCGAATATACCCCAATACTCATTTTGAGTATCGGGTATAACGAGGGGGAACGTTGTGAGTTGCTGCGGACACCGCAACTCTACGGTTATACCCGATACTAAGTCAGTATGGCTCTCCTCCGGCAGACGCCGCTAATATTAAACGACACGACAAAGAGTGCGTGCGAGAGAGACAGAAAATCAGTCTGAGCGTGACGTCGGGCGCTGCGTAGCCACTGAAAATTCATTTGTTCCTATTGGCTATTAAAACGATCTGATCTGATCCAGATTCAGCAATCTGATAGATATGGTCATTATCTATGATTCTGCGTTTTTAGTTTTCTCGAATGTGCAATATTGTGGATGCAACAGATTTTCGTCCTTTATGGGGGCGGAAGAAGGTGGCGAAATTTTGAGATACACGTTTTATAGTAAGATCTAATAGAAGTGCGGATACCAAATTTGGTTACTCTAGCCTTAATAGTCTCTGAGATTTGTGGATGCCCCAGATTTTCGTCCTTTGCGGGGGCGGAAGGGGTTGTGGCGAAATTTGGACACGAAACGGTCAAGGTCCGATATCACAGGAGTGTGGATACCAAATTTGGTTGCTCTGGCTCTTATAGGTTCTGAGATCCTTGAACTCATATTTTGCAATTGGCAAAACCGACCATGAAACCTGTGTGTTAGAGAGAGACAGAGCGAGAAAGAATAAAATTGTTTTCTTGATTCTGGCTATAATAATAATACGATCTGGTTGAAATTTTACACTCTAAAACATATAGTCATCTTTTACGATTCTGCGTTTTTGGTTTTATCGTATCTTTAAAAATGTGGATGCCACAGATTTTCGTGTTTTGTGTGGGCGGAAGTGGGCGGGGCGAAGTTTTGAAATATTTTTGTAGCAGTGACATATCACAAAAGTCTGAATTCAAAACATCGTTTCCCTAGCTTTTATAGTCTTTGAGCACTAGGCGCTGAAGGGGACGGACAGACGGACGGACGGACAGACGGACGGACGGACAGACAGACATGGCTTAATCGACTCGGCTATTGATGCTGATCAAGAATATATATACTTTATGGGGTCGGAAACGATTCCTTCTGGACGTTACACACATCCACTCTGGTCTGATGAGCTCGTGAGGTAGCTCAAAGGGGGCCTAGCTGAGGTCACCGGACGGGTCGCGGGTTGCGGATAGCGAACGGCCTACCTCGGTAGGTCAGCTGCGAATAAGCGGGCATCCCTCACGGGAGAGTACCGAAATAAGCAGTCCCGGACAGCCAGCGGGTGTTAGCGAGGTAGCAGCACTGACGATGCGCTTGTGGTGCCGCCTCAATAAGTAGCTCACACACTCCCATCCATACACAATACCTACCCACATCCCAACCCCCACACCCACCTCACACCGGGCCGGACTAAGTGTGTTACTCGACCCGTGCCGAGAGTCAGCCTGGCTGGGGGCCCGGTATAAAAACTAGCCCAGTCGCTAACGGAGGGCTCAGGGACTTGGCAGCCCCCTGTTCTAATGATGCCTTACCCGGGCAACGTGGATCTCTGCCCGGGCTGACCTTTCCCTTTCTCTGCATCTCGTGGGAACAGGATGTATAATAACAAGAACAAAAACCAAAAAACTAACAAAAAAACGAGGTGGAACGTTGTGAGTTGCTGCGGACACCGCAACTCTACAGTTATACCCGATACTAAGTCAGTATGGCTCTCCTGCGGCAGACGCCGCTAATATTGAACCACACGACAAAGAGTGCGTGCGAGAGAGACTGAAAATCAGTCTGAGCGTGACGTCGGGCGCTGCGTAGCCACTGAAAATTGATTTCTTGCTTTTGGCTACAAAAATGATCCGATCTGATCCAGATTCAGCAATCTGATAGATTTTCGTCTTTTGTGGGGGCGGAAGGGGGTGGGGCGAAATTCTGAGATATACGTTTTATAGTGAGATCTAACAGAAGTGCGGATACCAAATTTGGTTACTCTAGCCTTAATAGTCTCTGAGATTTGTGGATGCCCCAGATTTTCGTCCTTTGCGGGGGCGGAAGGGGGTGTGGCGAAATTTGGACACGAAACGGTCAAGGTCCGATATCACAGGAGTGTGGATACCAAATTTGGTTGCTCTGGCTCTTATAGGTTCTGAGATCCTTGAACTCATATTTTGCAATTGACAAAACCGACCATGAAACCTGTGTGTTAGAGAGAGACAGAGCGAGAAAGAATGAAATTGTTTTCTTGATTCTGGCTATAATCATTATACGATCTGGTTCAGATTTTGCACTGTAGAAGATATGGTCATCCTCACCGATTCTGCGTTTTTGGTTTTATCGTATCTTTAAAAATGTGGATGCCACAGATTTTCGTCCTTTGTGGGGGCGGAAGTGGGCGGGGCGAAGTTTTGAAATATTTTTGTAGCAGTGACATATCACAGAAGTCTGGATCCAAAACATCGTTGCTCTAGCTCTTATAGTCTTTGAGCACTAGGCGCTGAAGGGGACAGACGGACGGACGGACGGACGGACGGACGGACGGACGGACGGACGGACAGACAGACAGGGCTCAATCGACTCGGCTATTGATGCTGATCAAGAATATATATACTTTATGGGGTCGGAAACGATTCCTTCTGGACGTTACACACATCCACTTTTACCACAAATCTAATATACCCCAATATAGTAGGGAATACCTGCAATGTGGAAGGTGCCTGTGCGAACCCGAGGGGGTCCCATCCCGAATCCGGTGTGGGTGGCAAGGTAACTCCCGAAGCTGACACCTTGGAAGGAAAGCTAAGCAATATTGCGGCTGCCCGACCTTCTGGTAAAGCGGAGGGGGTTGACTTGCCGTCGACAAGCGCCCAAGCCAGACGCTACACATATGCCGAAAAGAGGAGTGCAGGGCACATACTCCGTCGGCAACACGCCAGCAGTGAAGCCAGCCCATCAGCCGACTGGCTGAAGAAGGTGGAATGGGCTTCGGCCGTGCTCCCGGAGTTCACCTTAGAACAGGAAAAGGTGGCTCCCCAAGCCAAGAGGCAGCGCTCGCAGGAGACACCGGGACCGGTAGCAAAGCGCTCCAGAGTGCTGCCAAATGTCTCCTTTGCGCAGATTGCCAAGGAGAGGACGCTAATTGGTGTCCTCGACAGAGGCAGCGCAGAGGGTAGAATCCCAAGGAGTCAGTGAAAGTGGGTGGAAGCGGCACTGGCCGACCGCTGCTTCGAACTCCTCGACAAAGACCCTGGACCTCCGCCAGTCTGCAAGGACATGGGGTGGTTCCAGGGCAATGTTAAGATAATTGCCTGCGAAGACGAGCGCTCTGTAAAGCTTTATAAAGCGGCGGTAGCGCAGGTCGGCGAGGTCTATGCTGGGGCGAAACTCGTCGCAGTCGACTGGAGCGAGGTGCCCAGCAGACCGAGGGCCAGAATTTGGGTGCCGGCTACCTTTAAGGAGCCAGAACGCATCCTCAAGATGCTGCAGAGATGCAACCCAGGACTACCAATCTCAGATTGGAAGGTAGCCAAGGTTGAGACGACACAAGGGCCGACTAACCAGGCAGTGCTCGTTCTCAATAAAGAGTCGCTGGCCCCGATAGAGGCAGCAAAAGGAGAGCTAAACTTCGGCTTCAGCTCGGTCACCATCAAGGTGTACAAATCGGACGCGGCGGCCGCGGCGCTTCCTGTCGTCAACCCAGACGTGCAGGATGTCGCTGCGGAGATCGAAGCGCCTGACGACGAGCTGGAGCCAGACCAGGAAGGCTTCTCCTCAGAGACAGAGCTGATGCTCGACTTTGAGTCAATGTGCCGAGAGAGAGTCTCAGATGACTCGGACGCGGACATCACATCAAGATTCTCCATCTTGAAGATGGTCCTAAGGATCCTTCAAATAAATCTCCACCACTGTAAAGCAGCATCGGCTGCTCTCATACTCCGCCTAGACGCAAGCGGAGCCGACGTAGTCCTGATCCAGGAGCCTTGGGTGGTAGGAGGCAAGGTCTGTGGATTGGGGACGAGGGAATAAAAGATCATTGTATCCCAAAATGAAGGTAAAATCCGTACCTGCATACTTGCTAGAAAGCACATAAATATCTTTCTGCTCCATAATTATAGCGATGGCGATAACACGGCGGCAAGCCTAGAACTAAAAGGGAATCATCTCAGGCTGGTGGCGTCCTATATGGCCCACGAGGAGGATGATCCTCCGAACGACCTTGTTTGCAAAATAGCCAGCGACAGCGAAAGGACGGACAAAGACCTACTTATAGGTTGCGATGCCAACGCCCACCACACCCAATGGGGGAGCACGGACACGAATGTAAGGGGTGAGTCACTGTTCAGCTTCATCCTGAACTCAAATTTATTCATATGCAATCGGGGTAACGACCCCACATTTATAATTAAAAATCGGCAGGAGGTCATTGACCCCACGCTAGTGTCAAGCAAACTGCTGGACACAATCAAGAGCTGGAGAGTCCTAGGAGACCACTCCTTCTCGGACCACAGGTATATCTAGACGATATTATCCTTCGATATTCCCAAACCAACCGACTATATCAACCCCAGAAAAGCCAACTGGGAAAAATATAACACAACCCTGGAGGAGCTACTCCCTCCTAACGCCCCTAATTGCCCAAACACTGAAGACAACCTAAACCGTCTTGTGAACAGGTTTACGGATGCGTGCAACAAAGCCTTCAAGGCAGCATGCCCTTCTACCAGACCAAGGGGAAAAAGAAACCCCCCTGGTGGTCTAAGCAACTAGACACCCTTCGTAGAACTTGTAGGACTCTATTCAATAGAGCCACAAGAACTAAGGAGGATACTCACTGGGCAGACTATAAAACCAGTCTAGCACTATACAAAAAGGAAACGAGGAAGGCTAAAAGAGCCTCCTGGCAAAAATTTTGCTCCGAAATCGAGGAAACTTCGGAGGCCGCAAGACTCCGGAAAGTTCTCTCAAAAACTACCCCCTCGGTAGGTTACCTCAAAAAGAATGATGGCACGTGGACCAACTCTAGTGAGGAGTCCCTACACATTCTGCTCGACACGCATTTCCCCGGATGCACATCCACCGAGCCGTCACACCTCCCAGGAGAGGGATCGGTAGAATCGATGGACCATATCCTTACAAAACGGAACATAAGTTGGGCAGTAAACAGCTTCAACCCGTTTAAATCGCCAGGCCCGGACCAGGTAATCCCGGCCCAACTTCAGAAGGCCGGGGAGACGGCCATCAACTGGCTACATAGTATCTTCAGGAAGATACTGGCGGTATGTACAATACCACAAGCGTGGCTTAAGGCTAGGATAGTTTTCATCCCTAAAGCAGGCAAAGCCTCACACTCAACCCAGAAAGACTTTAGACCAATCAGTTTATCGTCTTTCCTACTCGAAACCTTTGAGAGTCTTATCGGGTTACAATTACGGACTACCATAAGTCCCCAGCTGTACTTAAGTGCGCAGCATGCCTACCGGAAAGGAAAATCCACGGAAACGGCACTTCACGAAGTGATCTCGAGTGTAGAAAAATCCCTGCATCTCAAAGAATACTCACTAATAGCTTTTCTCGATATCGAGGGAGCCTTCAACAACGTCACACCGGGCGCCATTACAGAAGCCCTGACTGACCTGGGGGTGGACCGTCACTTGGTGATGCTCATTGATCAATTGCTCATACGCAGGACGGTGACATCATCGATGGGATCGTCCACCCAGTCAAGGTATGTCAACAGAGGAACCCCGCAAGGGGGAGTTCTGTCTCCTCTTCTATGGAACATTGCAGTCAATAAGATTCTATGCGACCTGGAAGAGGGGGGCTGTAAAGTAGTGGCATACGCGGATGACGTTGCAATTATCTTTGCGGGGAAATACCCCCAAACACTATGCGACCTAATGACCGCAAAGCTTGCTCGATTGTCCGAATGGACAGAATCGCGCGGATTGGGACTAAATCCCTCGAAAACGGAACTCGTGTTATTCACAAAAAAATACAAGGTCCCGCCCCTCAACACCCCAGCACTAAACGGATACAGGCTCTCCTTCAGCGACAGTGCCAGTTACTTAGGGTTGGTAATTGACAAAAAGCTTAGCTGGAACCTGAGTGTCAAGGATAGAGTGAGGAAGGCAACGACAGCACTCTATACTTGCAAAAAAGCTATCGGCCTAAAGTGGGGCATGAACCCAAGCATAGTCCGATGGATATATCTGGCAATAGTCAGACCTACAATACTCTACGGAGTTACTGTCTGGTGGCCTGCCCTAACAAAAAGGACAATCACCAATCAGCTGGGCAAGGTTCAGCGAACAGCCGCCCTGCATCAGTGGAGCTCTTCGAACTACACCAAATGATGCGCTAAACGCCATGTTATGCCTTCAGAGCCTTGACTTTGCAGGAAAGGAGCGGGCAGAAATGGCAGCAATACGTCTTAGGGACTCTGAACAATGGGTACCCCAGAACAAAGGTCACTCATCTATACTAAATAAAAACGAGGGGGAACGTTGTGAGTTGCTGCGGACACCGCAACTCTACGGTTATACCCGATACTAAGTCAGTATGGCTCTCCTCCGGCAGACGCCGCTAATATTAAACGACACGACAAGGAGTGCGTGCGAGAGAGACAGAAAATCAGTCTGAGCGTGACGTCGGGTGCTGCGTAGCCAGTGCAAATTGATTTCTTGCTTTTGGCTACAAAAATGATCCGATCTGATCCAGATTCAGCAATCTGATAGATTTTCGTCTTTTGTGGGGGCGGAAGGGGGTGGGGCGAAATTCTGAGATATACGTTTTATAGTGAGACCTAACAGAAGTGCGGATACCAAATTTGGTTACTCTAGCCTTAATAGTCTCTGAGATTTGTGGATGCCCCAGATTTTCGTCCTTTGCGGGGGCGGAAGGGGGTGTGGCGAAATTTGGACACGAAACGGTCAAGGTCCGATATCACAGGAGTGTGGATACCAAATTTGGTTGCTCTGGCTCTTATAGGTTCTGAGATCCTTGAACTCATATTTTGCAATTGACAAAACCGACCATGAAACCTGTGTGTTAGAGAGAGACAGAGCGAGAAAGAATGAAATTGTTTTCTTGATTCTGGCTATAATCATTATACGATCTGGTTCAGATTTTGCACTGTAGAAGATATGGTCATCCTCACCGATTCTGCGTTTTTGGTTTTATCGTATCTTTAAAAATGTGGATGCCACAGATTTTCGTCCTTTGTGGGGGCGGAAGTAGGCGGGGCAAAGTTTTGAAATATACTTGTAGCAGTGACATATCACAGAAGTCTGGATCCAAAACATCGTTGCTCTAGCTCTTATAGTCTTTGAGCACTAGGCTCTGAAGGGGACGGACGGACGGACGGACGGACGGACGGACGGACAGACGGACAGACAGACAGGGCCCAATCGACTCGGCTATTGATGCTGATCAAGAATATATATACTTTATGGGGTCGGAAACGATTCCTTCTGGACGTTACACACATCCACTTTTACCACAAATCTAATATACCCCAATACTCATTTTGAGTATCGGGTATAACAAATGAGTGCGGCGCTTCCCAAATGCCAACTGGGAGCAATCCCAAGCTCGGAAAGGCAGCGGCCCAAAGGCCTGGCCCAACCGGCTCTATAGTAGGGAATACCTGCAAGGTGGAAGGTGCCTGTGCGAACCCGAGGGGGTCCCATCCCGAATCCGGTGTGGGTGGCAAGGTAACTCCCGAAGCTGACACCTTGGAAGGAAAGCTAAGCAATATTGCGGCTGCCCGACCTTCTGGTAAAGCGGAGGGGGTTGACTTGCCGTCGACAAGCGCCCAAGCCAGACGCTACACATATGCCGAAAAGAGGAGTGCAGGGCACATACTCCGTCGGCAACACGCCAGCAGTGAAGCCAGCCCATCAGCCGACTGGCTGAAGAAGGTGGAATGGGCTTCGGCCGTGCTCCCGGAGTTCACCTTAGAACAGGAAAAGGTGGCTCCCCAAGCCAAGAGGCAGCGCTCGCAGGAGACACCGGGACCGGTAGCAAAGCGCTCCAGAGTGCTGCCAAATGTCTCCTTTGCGCAGATTGCCAAGGAGAGGACGCTAATTGGTGTCCTCGACAGAGGCAGCGCAGAGGGTAGAATCCCAAGGAGTCAGTGAAAGTGGGTGGAAGCGGCACTGGCCGACCGCTGCTTCGAACTCCTCGACAAAGACCCTGGACCTCCGCCAGTCTGCAAGGACATGGGGTGGTTCCAGGGCAATGTTAAGATAATTGCCTGCGAAGACGAGCGCTCTGTAAAGCTTTATAAAGCGGCGGTAGCGCAGGTCGGCGAGGTCTATGCTGGGGCGAAACTCGTCGCAGTCGACTGGAGCGAGGTGCCCAGCAGACCGAGGGCCAGAATTTGGGTGCCGGCTACCTTTAAGGAGCCAGAACGCATCCTCAAGATGCTGCAGAGATGCAACCCAGGACTACCAATCTCAGATTGGAAGGTAGCCAAGGTTGAGACGACACAAGGGCCGACTAACCAGGCAGTGCTCGTTCTCAATAAAGAGTCGCTGGCCCCGATAGAGGCAGCAAAAGGAGAGCTAAACTTCGGCTTCAGCTCGGTCACCATCAAGGTGTACAAATCGGACGCGGCGGCCGCGGCGCTTCCTGTCGTCAACCCAGACGTGCAGGATGTCGCTGCGGAGATCGAAGCGCCTGACGACGAGCTGGAGCCAGACCAGGAAGGCTTCTCCTCAGAGACAGAGCTGATGCTCGACTTTGAGTCAATGTGCCGAGAGAGAGTCTCAGATGACTCGGACGCGGACATCACATCAAGATTCTCCATCTTGAAGATGGTCCTAAGGATCCTTCAAATAAATCTCCACCACTGTAAAGCAGCATCGGCTGCTCTCATACTCCGCCTAGACGCAAGCGGAGCCGACGTAGTCCTGATCCAGGAGCCTTGGGTGGTAGGAGGCAAGGTCTGTGGATTGGGGACGAGGGAATAAAAGATCATTGTATCCCAAAATGAAGGTAAAATCCGTACCTGCATACTTGCTAGAAAGCACATAAATATCTTTCTGCTCCATAATTATAGCGATGGCGATAACACGGCGGCAAGCCTAGAACTAAAAGGGAATCATCTCAGGCTGGTGGCGTCCTATATGGCCCACGAGGAGGATGATCCTCCGAACGACCTTGTTTGCAAAATAGCCAGCGACAGCGAAAGGACGGACAAAGACCTACTTATAGGTTGCGATGCCAACGCCCACCACACCCAATGGGGGAGCACGGACACGAATGTAAGGGGTGAGTCACTGTTCAGCTTCATCCTGAACTCAAATTTATTCATATGCAATCGGGGTAACGACCCCACATTTATAATTAAAAATCGGCAGGAGGTCATTGACCTCACGCTGGTGTCAAGCAAACTGCTGGACACAATCAAGAGCTGGAGAGTCCTAGGAGACCACTCCTTCTCGGACCACAGGTATATCTAGACGATATTATCCTTCGATATTCCCAAACCAACCGACTATATCAACCCCAGAAAAGCCAACTGGGAAAAATATAACACAACCCTGGAGGAGCTACTCCCTCCTAACGCCCCTAATTGCCCGAACACTGAAGACAACCTAAACCGTCTTGTGAACAGGTTTACGGATGCGTGCAACAAAGCCTTCAAGGCAGCATGCCCTTCTACCAGACCAAGGGGGAAAAAGAAACCCCCCTGGTGGTCTAAGCAACTAGACACCCTTCGTAGAACTTGTAGGACTCTATTCAATAGAGCCACAAGAACTAAGGAGGATACTCACTGGGCAGACTATAAAACCAGTCTAGCACTATACAAAAAGGAAACGAGGAAGGCTAAAAGAGCCTCCTGGCAAAAATTTTGCTCCGAAATCGAGGAAACTTCGGAGGCCGCAAGACTCCGGAAAGTTCTCTCAAAAACTACCCCTCGGTAGGTTACCTCAAAAAGAATGATGGCACGTGGACCAACTCTAGTGAGGAGTCCCTACACATTCTGCTCGACACGCATTTCCCCGGATGCACATCCACCGAGCCGTCACACCTCCCAGGAGAGGGATCGGTAGAATCGATGGACCATATCCTTACAAAACGGAACATAAGTTGGGCAGTAAACAGCTTCAACCCGTTTAAATCGCCAGGCCCGGACCAGGTAATCCCGGCCCAACTTCAGAAGGCCGGGGAGACGGCCATCAACTGGCTACATAGTATCTTCAGGAAGATACTGGCGGTATGTACAATACCACAAGCGTGGCTTAAGGCTAGGATAGTTTTCATCCCTAAAGCAGGCAAAGCCTCACACTCAACCCAGAAAGACTTTAGACCAATCAGTTTATCGTCTTTCCTACTCAAAACCTTTGAGAGTCTTATCGGGTTACAATTACGGACTACCATAAGTCCCCAGCTGTACTTAAGTGCGCAGCATGCCTACCGGAAAGGAAAATCCACGGAAACGGCACTTCACGAAGTGATCTCGAGTGTAGAAAAATCCCTGCATCTCAAAGAATACTCACTAATAGCTTTTCTCGATATCGAGGGAGCCTTCAACAACGTCACACCGGGCGCCATTACAGAAGCCCTGACTGACCTGGGGGTGGACCGTCACTTGGTGATGCTCATTGATCAATTGCTCATACGCAGGACGGTGACATCATCGATGGGATCGTCCACCCAGTCAAGGTATGTCAACAGAGGAACCCCGCAAGGGGGAGTTCTGTCTCCTCTTCTATGGAACATTGCAGTCAATAAGATTCTATGCGACCTGGGGGCTGTAAAGTAGTGGCATACGCGGATGACGTTGCAATTATCTTTGCGGGGAAATACCCCCAAACACTATGCGACCTAATGACCGCAAAGCTTGCTCGATTGTCCGAATGGACAGAATCGCGCGGATTGGGACTAAATCCCTCGAAAACGGAACTCGTGTTATTCACAAAAAAATACAAGGTCCCGCCCCTCAACACCCCAGCACTAAACGGATACAGGCTCTCCTTCAGCGACAGTGCCAGTTACTTAGGGTTGGTAATTGACAAAAAGCTTAGCTGGAACCTGAGTGTCAAGGATAGAGTGAGGAAGGCAACGACAGCACTCTATACTTGCAAAAAAGCTATCGGCCTAAAGTGGGGCATGAACCCAAGCATAGTCCGATGGATATATCTGGCAATAGTCAGACCTACAATACTCTACAGAGTTACTGTCTGGTGGCCTGCCCTAACAAAAAGGACAATCACCAATCAGCTGGGCAAGGTTCAGCGAACAGCCGCCCTGCATCAGTGGAGCTCTTCGAACTACACCAAATGATGCGCTAAACGCCATGTTATGCCTTCAGAGCCTTGACTTTGCAGGAAAGGAGCGGGCAGAAATGGCAGCAATACGTCTTAGGGACTCTGAACAATGGGTACCCCAGAACATAGGTCACTCATCTATACTAAATAAAAACGAGGGGGAACGTTGTGAATTGCTGCGGACACCGCAACTCTACGGTTATACCCGATACTAAGTCAGTATGGCTCTCCTCCGGCAGACGCCGCTAATATTAAACGACACGACAAGGAGTGCGTGCGAGAGAGACAGAAAATCAGTCTGAGCGTGACGTCGGGTGCTGCGTAGCCAGTGCAAATTGATTTGTTCCTTTTGGCTATAAAAATGATCTGATCTGATCCAGATTCAGCAATCTGATAGATATGATCATTGTCTATGATTCTGCGTTCTTAGTTTTCTCGTATCCTCAATATTGTGGATGCAACAGATTTTCGTCCTTTGTGTGGGCGGAAGGGGGTGGGGCGAAATTTTGAGATATACGTTTTAAAGTGAGATCTAACAGGAGTGCGGATACCAAATTTGGTTACTCTAGCCTTAATAGTCTCTGAGATTTGTGAATATCCTCAGATTTTCATCCTTTGCGGGGGCGGAAGGGGGTTTGGCGAAATTTTGAAGCAAACTCGTCTCGGTCCGATATATTAGGAGTGTGGATACCAAATTTGGTTGCTCTAGCTTTTATAGTCTCTGAGATCTAGGCGCTAATGTTTTACTCTAAGCAAAGCCGGCTATGCTACGTATGTGTTAGAGAGAGACAGGGCGAGAAAAAATTAAATTGTTTTCTTGATTCTGGCTATAACAATTATACGATCTGGTTCAGATTTTGCACTCTAGAAGATATAGTCATCTTCTACGATTCTGCGTTTTTAGTTTTCTCGTATCGTCGAAATTGTGGATGCCACAGATTTTCGCCTTTTGTGGGGGCGGAAGTGGGCGGGGCAAAGTTTTGAAATATTCTTGTAGCAGTGACATATCACAGAAGTCTGGATCCAAAACATCGTTGCTCTCGCTCTTATAGTCTTTGAGCACTAGGCGCTGAAGGGGACGGACAGACGGACAGACGGACGGACGGACAGACGGACAGACAGACATGGCTCAATCGACTCGGCTATTGATGCTGATCAAGAATATATATACTTTATGGGGTCGGAAACGATTCCTTTTGGACGTTACACACATCCACTTTTACCACAAATCTAATATACCCCAATACTCATTTTGAGTATCGGGTATAACAACATGGTCCCAGCAAGAACGGACTATCAAGTTCCAATGGAGCAGACGGAGACTCCATTCAGCATAATCATCCCTCATAGAGACGATTGGCTCGAGGGACTCCCCGGCCCAGACGGGGCCATAAGCATCTTCGCGGATGGCTCAAAACTGGACGGCAGGGTTGGAGGAGGAATCTACTCTGAACAACTTAACATAAGGCAATCTTTCAGGCTTCCGGATCACTGTAGCGTCTTCCAAGCGGAAGTTACAGCAATCAGGGAGGCTCTGTACTGCCTTCACACGGTTACCACCATGGCAACCAATCTAAACATCTACAGCGACAGCCAAGCTGCGATCAGATCACTTAACGCGATCTCCTCGAACTCGGCTACTGTGGCGAAGTGCCGCAGATCTCTTCACGAGATGGCTCAGCAATTTGCTATCAGCCTTATATGGGTCCCGGGCCACCGGGATATCGAGGGCAACTGCATAGCGGACGAGCTGGCCAGACCTGGCACTACAACCCCCCTTCTCCAAGATAAGGAGGATATTTGTATGCCTATGGCCACCTGCAAGCTCATCATAAAGGAGCAGTACACGCGACTGATAGACAACAAGTGGCAAATAGGGCCACGTTGTCGCACAGCTCGGCAAACATGGCCGACCATAGATAAGAAGCGCACCTCAGAGCTCTGCAAACTAGGCAGGGAAAGGTGCAGCGCAGTCATACGTTCCCTCACAGGACACTGGCTAGTAGGCACCCACGCAAACAGGCTGGGTGCCCCATACAATGATTTCTGCCGCAGCTGCAGAGACGAGGACGAGGAGGAAACAGTGGAACACCTGTTCTGCTCCTGTCCAGCTCTCAGCAGAAGGAGGCTGCATCACTTGGGCTCTGCCTTTCTGAACGACATCTCGGAGATATCCACGCTATGTCCCAGAAAGATCGTCAACTTTATAAGGGCATCTGGATGGGACAACTGTTGACATGAAGTCTCATCTGCAGGGAGGGAATGATCCCAAGCGGTATCACAACGGGCCGAAACCGGCCTAAGTGTGCTGGGCTCCGAGCGAGCTTGGCATCCGTCTCTACCTAACCTAACCTAACCTACACACATCCACTTTTACCACAAATCTAATATACCCCAATACTCATTTTGAGCATCGGGTATAATAAAATCAGGAGAATAATTCTTGAAAGCAAGTTCGATAAAAATAAAATAGCACAAACTCTAGCTAAAATCCTTAGACCTAATAAAACATACGCCACATTTACTTCAGATACCAGTTTCAAAATAGTGGAAGAAAGCCTTAAAGAATACTTTTAATATACAAATAATCAGGTGCACTACAATGGTAGAAGACATTACGGACGTAAACCAACTAGAACAGGAAATTAAGAAATACCATAGAGATAACAACCACAGAGGAATAGACGAAACGGTCGCCCATTTAAAACGAAAAATCTACTCACTAAGGTTAAAAAATATAATTTCTGCTATAATCAATGACTGCGACGTCTGTCAAACCTTAAAGTACGATAGGTAACCGCAAAGGCTGGTTTATCAGGAAACCGAAACTCCTCAAGTACCCATGCAAATCTTACATATCGACCTCTACACGATTAACGCTAAAACAATTTTGACAATCATCGACAAATTCTCCAAATTTGAAGCCGGATATACTATCCCAGCCAGAGATAGCCTAAATATAGTAAGATCAATAAGGAATTTCCTTAGCTCCTTCGGTATCCCACAAAAGATTATCTGCGACCAGGGACCCGAATTCGCAGGCAAAATGTTCAAAGATTTTTGTAGCCAATATAACATCCAACTACATGTCACATCGTTTCAGCAGTCCTCAAGCAATTCACCTGTAGAGAGACTGCACTCGTCCTTGACGGAAATCTATCCTATTATAACTAGAAAAAAACGAGGGGGAACGTTGTGAGTTGCTGCGGACACCGCAACTCTACATTTATACCCGATACTTAGTCAGTATGGCTCTCCTCCGGCAGACGCCGCTAATATTGAACGACACGACAAAGAGTGCGTGCGAGAGAGACAGAAAATCAGTCTGAGCGTGACGTCGGGCGCTGCGTAGCCAGTGCATATTGATTTGTTCCTTTTGGCTATAAAAATAATCTGATCTGATCCAGATTCAGCAATCTGATAGATATGATCATTGTCTATGATTCTGCGTTCTTAGTTTTCTCGTATCCTCAATATTGTGGATGCAACAGATTTTCGTTCTTTGCGGGGCGGAAGGGGGTGGGGCGAAATTTTGAGATATACGTTTTAAAGTGAGATCTAACAGGAGTGCGGATACCAAATTTGGTTACTCTAGCCTTAATAGTCTCTGAGATTTGTGAATATCCTCCGATTTTCATCCTTTGCGGGGGCGGAAGGGGGTGTGGCGAAATTTTGAAACAAACTCGTCTCGGTCCGATATATTAGGAGTGTGGATACCAAATTTGGTTGCTCTAGCTTTTATAGTCTCTGAGATCTAGGCGCTAATGTTTTACTCTAAGCAAAGCCGGCTATGCTACGTGTGTGTTAGAGAGAGAAAGGGCGAGAAAAAATTAAATTGTTTTCTTGATTCTGGCTATAACAATTATACGATCTGGTTCAGATTTTGCACTCTAGAAGAAATAGTCATCTTCTACGATTCTGCGTTTTTAGTTTTCTCGTATCGTCGAAATTGTGGATGCCACACATTTTCGCCCTTTGTGGGGGCGGAAGTGGGCGGGGCAAAGTTTTGAAATATTCTTGTAGCAGTGACATATCACAGAAGTCTGGATCCAAAACATCGTTGCTCTCGCTCTTATAGTCTTTGAGCACTAGGCGCTGAAGGGGACGGACAGACGGACAGACGGACGGACGGACAGACGGACAGACAGACATGGCTCAATCGACTCGGCTATTGATGCTGATCAAGAATATATATACTTTATGGGGTCGGAAACGATTCCTTTTGGACGTTACACACATCCACTTTTACCACAAATCTAATATACCCCAATACTCATTTTGAGTATCGGGTATAACAACATGGTCCCAGCAAGAACGGACTATCAAGTTCCAATGGAGCAGACGGAGACTCCATTCAGCATAATCATCCCTCATAGAGACGATTGGCTCGAGGGACTCCCCGGCCCAGACGGGGCCATAAGCATCTTCGCGGATGGCTCAAAACTGGACGGCAGGGTTGGAGGAGGAATCTACTCTGAACAACTTAACATAAGGCAATCTTTCAGGCTTCCGGATCACTGTAGCGTCTTCCAAGCGGAAGTTACAGCAATCAGGGAGGCTCTGTACTGCCTTCACACGGTTACCACCATGGCAACCAATCTAAACATCTACAGCGACAGCCAAGCTGCGATCAGATCACTTAACGCGATCTCCTCGAACTCGGCTACTGTGGCGAAGTGCCGCAGATCTCTTCACGAGATGGCTCAGCAATTTGCTATCAGCCTTATATGGGTCCCGGGCCACCGGGATATCGAGGGCAACTGCATAGCGGACGAGCTGGCCAGACCTGGCACTACAACCCCCTTCTCCAAGATAAGGAGGATATTTGTATGCCTATGGCCACCTGCAAGCTCATCATAAAGGAGCAGTACACGCGACTGATAGACAACAAGTGGCAAATAGGGCCACGTTGTCGCACAGCTCGGCAAACATGGCCGACCATAGATAAGAAGCGCACCTCAGAGCTCTGCAAACTAGGCAGGGAAAGGTGCAGCGCAGTCATACGTTCCCTCACAGGACACTGGCTAGTAGGCACCCACGCAAACAGGCTGGGTGCCCCATACAATGATTTCTGCCGCAGCTGCAGAGACGAGGACGAGGAGGAAACAGTGGAACACCTGTTCTGCTCCTGTCCAGCTCTCAGCAGAAGGAGGCTGCATCACTTGGGCTCTGCCTTTCTGAACGACATCTCGGAGATATCCACGCTATGTCCCAGAAAGATCGTCAACTTTATAAGGGCATCTGGATGGGACAACTGTTGACATGAAGTCTCATCTGCAGGGAGGGAATGATCCCAAGCGGTATCACAACGGGCCGAAACCGGCCTAAGTGTGCTGGGCTCCGAGCGAGCTTGGCAGCCGTCTCTACCTAACCTAACCTAACCTACACACATCCACTTTTACCACAAATCTAATATACCCCAATACTCATTTTGAGCATCGGGTATAATAAAATCAGGAGAATAATTCTTGAAAGCAAGTTTGATAAAAATAAAATAGCACAAACTCTAGCTAAAATCCTTAGACCTAATAAAACATACGCCACATTTACTTCAGATACCAGTTTCAAAATAGTGGAAGAAAGCCTTAAAGAATACTTTTAATATACAAATAATCAGGTGCACTACAATGGTAGAAGACATTACGGACGTAAACCAACTAGAACAGGAAATTAAGAAATACCATAGAGATAACAACCACAGAGGAATAGACGAAACGGTCGCCCATTTAAAACGAAAAATCTACTCACTAAGGTTAAAAAATATAATTTCTGCTATAATCAATGACTGCGACGTCTGTCAAACCTTAAAGTACGATAGGTAACCGCAAAGGCTGGTTTATCAGGAAACCGAAACTCCTCAAGTACCCATGCAAATCTTACATATCGACCTCTACACGATTAACGCTAAAACAATTTTGACAATCATCGACAAATTCTCCAAATTTGAAGCCGGATATAATATCCCAGCCAGAGATAGCCTAAATATAGTAAGATCAATAAGGAATTTCCTTAGCTCCTTCGGTATCCCACAAAAGATTATCTGCGACCAGGGACCCGAATTCGCAGGCAAAATGTTCAAAGATTTTTGTAGCCAATATAACATCCAACTACATGTCACATCGTTTCAGCAGTCCTCAAGCAATTCACCTGTAGAGAGACTGCACTCGTCCTTAACGGAAATCTATCCTATTATAACTAGAAAAAAACGAGGGGGAACGTTGTGAGTTGCTGCGGACACCGCAACTCTACATTTATACCCGATACTTAGTCAGTATGGCTCTCCTCCGGCAGACGCCGCTAATATTGAACGACACGACAAAGAGTGCGTGCGAGAGAGACAGAAAATCAGTCTGAGCGTGACGTCGGGCGCAGCGTAGCCACTGCAAATTGATTTGTTCCTTTTGGCTATAAAAATAATCTGATCTGATCCAGATCCAGCAATCTGATAGATATGATCATTGTCTATGATTCTGCGTTCTTAGTTTTCTCGTATCCTCAATATTGTGGATGCAACAGATTTTCGTTCTTTGCGGGGGCGGAAGGGGGTGGGGCGAAATTTTGAGATATACGTTTTAAAGTGAGATCTAACAGGAGTGCGGATACCAAATTTGGTTACTCTAGCCTTAATAGTCTCTGAGATTTGTGAATATCCTCCGATTTTCATCCTTTGCGGGGGCGGAAGGGGGTGTGGCGAAATTTTGAAACAAACTCGTCTCGGTCCGATATATTAGGAGTGTGGATACCAAATTTGGTTGCTCTAGCTTTTATAGTCTCTGAGATCTAGGCGCTAATGTTTTACTCTAAGCAAAGCCGGCTATGCTACGTGTGTGTTAGAGAGAGAAAGGGCGAGAAAAAATTAAATTGTTTTCTTGATTCTGGCTATAACAGATTTTGGTTCAGATTTTGCACTCTAGAAGAAATAGTCATCTTCTACGATTCTGCGTCTTTAGTTTTCTCGTATCGTCGAAATTGTGGATGCCACACATTTTCGCCCTTTGTGGGGGCGGAAGTGGGCGGGGCAAAGTTTTGAAATATTCTTGTAGCAGTGACATATCACAGAAGTCTGGATCCAAAACATCGTTGCTCTCGCTCTTATAGTCTTTGAGCACTAGGCGCTGAAGGGGACGGACAGACGGACGGACGGACAGACGGACAGACAGACATGGCTCAATCGACTCGGCTATTGATGCTGATCAAGAATATATATACTTTATGGGGTCGGAAACGATTCCTTTTGGACGTTACACACATCCACTTTTACCACAAATCTAATATACCCCAAAACTCATTTTGAGTATCGGGTATAACAACATGGTCCCAGCAAGAACGGACTATCAAGTTCCAATGGAGCAGACGGAGACTCCATTCAGCATAATCATCCCTCATAGAGACGATTGGCTCGAGGGACTCCCCGGCCCAGACGGGGCCATAAGCATCTTCGCGGATGGCTCAAAACTGGACGGCAGGGTTGGAGGAGGAATCTACTCTGAACAACTTAACATAAGGCAATCTTTCAGGCTTCCGGATCACTGTAGCGTCTTCCAAGCGGAAGTTACAGCAATCAGGGAGGCTCTGTACTGCCTTCACACGGTTAACACCATGGCAACCAATCTAAACATCTACAGCGACAGCTAAGCTGCGATCAGATCACTTAACGCGATCTCCTCGAACTCGGCTACTGTGGCGAAGTGCCGCAGATCTCTTCACGAGATGGCTCAGCAATTTGCTATCAGCCTTATATGGGTCCCGGGCCACCGGGATATCGAGGGCAACTGCATAGCGGACGAGCTGGCCAGACCTGGCACTACAACCCCCCTTCTCCAAGATAAGGAGGATATTTGTATGCCTATGGCCACCTGCAAGCTCATCATAAAGGAGCAGTACACGCGACTGATAGACAACAAGTGGCAAA
Organism: Drosophila miranda; assembly: GCF_003369915.1. NCBI lineage: Eukaryota > Metazoa > Arthropoda > Insecta > Diptera > Drosophilidae > Drosophila > Drosophila miranda. Next base: position 44,482,750 of record NC_046674.1, read on the forward strand.
TAGGGCCACGTTGTCGCACAGCTCGGCAAACATGGCCGACCATAGATAAGAAGCGCACCTCAGAGCTCTGCAAACTAGGCAGGGAAAGGTGCAGCGCAGTCATACGTTCCCTCACAGGACACTGGCTAGTAGGCACCCACGCAAACAGGCTGGGTGCCCCATACAATGATTTCTGCCGCAGCTGCAGAGACGAGGACGAGGAGGAAACAGTGGAACACCTGTTCTGCTCCTGTCCAGCTCTCAGCAGAAGGAGGCTGCATCACTTGGGCTCTGCCTTTCTGAACGACATCTCGGAGATATCCACGCTATGTCCCAGAAAGATCGTCAACTTTATAAGGGCATCTGGATGGGACAACTGTTGACATGAAGTCTCATCTGCAGGAGGGAATGATCCCAAGCGGTATCACAACGGGCCGAAACCGGCCTAAGTGTGCTGGGCTCCGAGCGAGCTTGGCAGCCGTCTCTACCTAACCTAACCTAACCTACACACATCCACTTTTACCACAAATCTAATATACCCCAATACTCATTTTGAGCATCGGGTATAATAAAATCAGGAGAATAATTCTTGAAAGCAAGTTCGATAAAAATAAAATAGCACAAACTCTAGCTAAAATCCTTAGACCTAATAAAACATACGCCACATTTACTTCAGATACCAGTTTCAAAATAGTGGAAGAAAGCCTTAAAGAATACTTTTAATATACAAATAATCAGGTGCACTACAATGGTAGAAGACATTACGGACGTAAACCAACTAGAACAGGAAATTAAGAAATACCATAGAGATAACAACCACAGAGGAATAGACGAAACGGTCGCCCATTTAAAACGAAAAATCTACTCACTAAGGTTAAAAAATATAATTTCTGCTATAATCAATGACTGCGACGTCTGTCAAACCTTAAAGTACGATAGGTAACCGCAAAGGCTGGTTTATCAGGAAACCGAAACTCCTCAAGTACCCATGCAAATCTTACATATCGACCTCTACACGATTAACGCTAAAACAATTTTGACAATCATCGACAAATTCTCCAAATTTGAAGCCGGATATAATATCCCAGCCAGAGATAGCCTAAATATAGTAAGATCAATAAGGAATTTCCTTAGCTCCTTCGGTATCCCACAAAAGATTATCTGCGACCAGGGACCCGAATTCGCAGGCAAAATGTTCAAAGATTTTTGTAGCCAATATAACATCCAACTACATGTCACATCGTTTCAGCAGTCCTCAAGCAATTCACCTGTAGAGAGACTGCACTCGTCCTTAACGGAAATCTATCCTATTATAACTAGAAAAAAACGAGGGGGAACGTTGTGAGTTGCTGCGGACACCGCAACTCTACATTTATACCCGATACTTAGTCAGTATGGCTCTCCTCCGGCAGACGCCGCTAATATTGAACGACACGACAAAGAGTGCGTGCGAGAGAGACAGAAAATCAGTCTGAGCGTGACGTCGGGCGCTGCGTAGCCACTGCAAATTGATTTGTTCCTTTTGGCTATAAAAATAATCTGATCTGATCCAGATTCAGCAATCTGATAGATATGATCATTGTCTATGATTCTGCGTTCTTAGTTTTCTCGTATCCTCAATATTGTGGATGCAACAGATTTTCGTTCTTTGCGGGGGCGGAAGGGGGTGGGGCGAAATTTTGAGATATACGTTTTAAAGTGAGATCTAACAGGAGTGCGGATACCAAATTTGGTTACTCTAGCCTTAATAGTCTCTGAGATTTGTGAATATCCTCCGATTTTCATCCTTTGCGGGGCGGAAGGGGGTGTGGCGAAATTTTGAAACAAACTCGTCTCGGTCCGATATATTAGGAGTGTGGATACCAAATTTGGTTGCTCTAGCTTTTATAGTCTCTGAGATCTAGGCGCTAATGTTTTACTCTAAGCAAAGCCGGCTATGCTACGTGTGTGTTAGAGAGAGACAGGGCGAGAAAAAATTAAATTGTTTTCTTGATTCTGGCTATAACAATTATACGATCTGGTTCAGATTTTGCACTCTAGAAGAAATAGTCATCATCTACGATTCTGCGTTTTTAGTTTTCTCGTATCGTCGAAATTGTGGATGCCACAGATGTTCGCCCTTTGTGGGGGCGGAAGTGGGCGGGGCAAAGTTTTGAAATATTCTTGTAGCAGTGACATATCACAGAAGTCTGGATCCAAAACATCGTTGCTCTCGCTCTTATAGTCTTTGAGCACTAGGCGCTGAAGGGGACGGACAGACGGACAGACGGACGGACGGACAGACGGACAGACAGACATGGCTCAATCGACTCGGCTATTGATGCTGATCAAGAATATATATACTTTATGGGGTCGGAAACGATTCCTTTTGGACGTTACACACATCCACTTTTACCACAAATCTAATATACCCCAATACTCATTTTGAGTATCGGGTATAACAACATGGTCCCAGCAAGAACGGACTATCAAGTTCCAATGGAGCAGACGGAGACTCCATTCAGCATAATCATCCCTCATAGAGACGATTGGCTCGAGGGACTCCCCGGCCCAGACGGGGCCATAAGCATCTTCGCGGATGGCTCAAAACTGGACGGCAGGGTTGGAGGAGGAATCTACTCTGAACAACTTAACATAAGGCAATCTTTCAGGCTTCCGGATCACTGTAGCGTCTTCCAAGCGGAAGTTACAGCAATCAGGGAGGCTCTGTACTGCCTTCACACGGTTACCACCATGGCAACCAATCTAAACATCTACAGCGACAGCCAAGCTGCGATCAGATCACTTAACGCGATCTCCTCGAACTCGGCTACTGTGGCGAAGTGCCGCAGATCTCTTCACGAGATGGCTCAGCAATTTGCTATCAGCCTTATATGGGTCCCGGGCCACCGGGATATCGAGGGCAACTGCATAGCGGACGAGCTGGCCAGACCTGGCACTACAACCCCCCTTCTCCAAGATAAGAAGGATATTTGTATGCCTATGGCCACCTGCAAGCTCATCATAAAGGAGCAGTACACGCGACTGATAGACAACAAGTGGCAAATAGGGCCACGTTGTCGCACAGCTCGGCAAACATGGCCGACCATAGATAAGAAGCGCACCTCAGAGCTTTGCAAACTAGGCAGGGAAAGGTGCAGCGCAGTCATACGTTCCCTCACAGGAAACTGGCTAGTAGGCACCCACGCAAACAGGCTGGGTGCCCCATACAATGATTTCTGCCGCAGCTGCAGAGACGAGGACGAGGAGGAAACAGTGGAACACCTGTTCTGCTCCTGTCCAGCTCTCAGCAGAAGGAGGCTGCATCACTTGGGCTCTGCCTTTCTGAACGACATCTCGGAGATATCCACGCTATGTCCCAGAAAGATCGTCAACTTTATAAGGGCATCTGGATGGGAACACTGTTGACATGAAGTCTCATCTGCAGGGAGGGAATGATCCCAAGCGGTATCACAACGGGCCGAAACCGGCCTAAGTGTGCTGGGCTCCGAGCGAGCTTGGCAGCCGTCTCTACCTAACCTAACCTAACCTACACACATCCACTTTTACCACAAATCTAATATACCCCAATACTCATTTTGAGCATCGGGTATAATAAAATCAGGAGAATAATTCTTGAAAGCAAGTTCGATAAACATAAAATAGCACAAACTCTAGCTAAAATCCTTAGACCTAATAAAACATACGCCACATTTACTTCAGATACCATTTTCAAAATAGTGGAAGAAAGCCTTAAAGCCTACTTTTAATATACAAATAATCAGGTGCACTACAATGGTAGAAGACATTACGGACGTAAACCAACTAGAACAGGAAATTAAGAAATACCATAGAGATAACAACCACAGAGGAATAGACGAAACGGTCGCCCATTTAAAACGAAAAATCTACTCACTAAGGTTAAAAAATATAATTTCTGCTATAATCAATGACTGCGACGTCTGTCAAACCTTAAAGTACGATAGGTAACCGCAAAGGCTGGTTTATCAGGAAACCGAAACTCCTCAAGTACCCATGCAAATCTTACATATCGACCTCTACACGATTAACGCTAAAACAATTTTGACAATCATCGACAAATTCTCCAAATTTGAAGCCGGATATACTATCCCAGCCAGAGATAGCCTAAATATAGTAAGATCAATAAGGAATTTCCTTAGCTCCTTCGGTATCCCACAAAAGATTATCTGCGACCAGGGACCCGAATTCGCAGGCAAAATGTTCAAAGATTTTTGTAGCCAATATAACATCCAACTACATGTCACATCGTTTCAGCAGTCCTCAAGCAATTCACCTGTAGAGAGACTGCACTCGTCCTTAACGGAAATCTATCCTATTATAACTAGAAAAAAACGAGGGGGAACGTTGTGAGTTGCTGCGGACACCGCAACTCTACATTTATACCCGATACTTAGTCAGTATGGCTCTCCTCCGGCAGACGCCGCTAATATTGAACGACACGACAAAGAGTGCGTGCGAGAGAGACAGAAAATCAGTCTGAGCGTGACGTCGGGCGCTGCGTAGCCACTGCAAATTGATTTGTTCCTTTTGGCTATAAAAATAATCTGATCTGATCCAGATTCAGCAATCTGATAGATATGATCATTGTCTATGATTCTGCGTTCTTAGTTTTCTCGTATCCTCAATATTGTGGATGCAACAGATTTTCGTTCTTTGCGGGGGCGGAAGGGGTGGGGCGAAATTTTGAGATATACGTTTTAAAGTGAGATCTAACAGAAGTGCGGATACCAAATTTGGTTACTCTAGCCTTAATAGTCTCTGAGATTTGTGAATATCCTCCGATTTTCATCCTTTGCGGGGCGGAAGGGGGTGTGGCGAAATTTTGAAACAAACTCGTCTCGGTCCGATATATTAGGAGTGTGGATACCAAATTTGGTTGCTCTAGCTTTTATAGTCTCTGAGATCTAGGCGCTAATGTTTTACTCAAAGCAAAGCCGGCTATGCTACGTGTGTGTTAGAGAGAGACAGGGCGAGAAAAAATTAAATTGTTTTCTTGATTCTGGCTATAACAATTATACGATCTGGTTCAGATTTTGCACTCTAGAAGAAATAGTCATCATCTACGATTCTGCGTTTTTAGTTTTCTCGTATCGTCGAAATTGTGGATGCCACAGATTTTCGCTTTTTGTGGGGCGGAAGTGGGCGGGGCAAAGTTTTGAAATATTCTTGTAGCAGTGACATATCACAGAAGTCTGGATCCAAAACATCGTTGCTCTCGCTCTTATAGTCTTTGAGCACTAGGCGCTGAAGGGGACGGACAGACGGACAGACGGACGGACGGACAGACGGACAGACAGACATGGCTCAATCGACTCGGCTATTGATGCTGATCAAGAATATATATACCTTATGGGGTCGGAAACGATTCCTTTTGGACGTTACACACATCCACTTTTACCACAAATCTAATATACCCCAATACTCATTTTGAGTATCGGGTATAACAACATGGTCCCAGCAAGAACGGACTATCAAGTTCCAATGGAGCAGACGGAGACTCCATTCAGCATAATCATCCCTCATAGAGACGATTGGCTCGAGGGACTCCCCGGCCCAGACGGGGCCATAAGCATCTTCGCGGATGGCTCAAAACTGGACGGCAGGGTTGGAGGAGGAATCTACTCTGAACAACTTAACATAAGGCAATCTTTCAGGCTTCCGGATCACTGTAGCGTCTTCCAAGCGGAAGTTACAGCAATCAGGGAGGCTCTGTACTGCCTTCACACGGTTACCACCATGGCAACCAATCTAAACATCTACAGCGACAGCCAAGCTGCGATCAGATCACTTAACGCGATCTCCTCGAACTCGGCTACTGTGGCGAAGTGCCGCAGATCTCTTCACGAGATGGCTCAGCAATTTGCTATCAGCCTTATATGGGTCCCGGGCCACCGGGATATCGAGGGCAACTGCATAGCGGACGAGCTGGCCAGACCTGGCACTACAACCCCCCTTCTCCAAGATAAGGAGGATATTTGTATGCCTATGGCCACCTGCAAGCTCATCATAAAGGAGCAGTACACGCGACTGATAGACAACAAGTGGCAAATAGGGCCACGTTGTCGCACAGCTCGGCAAACATGGCCGACCATAGATAAGAAGCGCACCTCAGAGCTCTGCAAACTAGGCAGGGAAAGGTGCAGCGCAGTCATACGTTCCCTCACAGGAAACTGGCTAGTAGGCACCCACGCAAACAGGCTGGGTGCCCCATACAATGATTTCTGCCGCAGCTGCAGAGACGAGGACGAGGAGGAAACAGTGGAACACCTGTTCTGCTCCTGTCCAGCTCTCAGCAGAAGGAGGCTGCATCACTTGGGCTCTGCCTTTCTGAACGACATCTCGGAGATATCCACGCTATGTCCCAGAAAGATCGTCAACTTTATAAGGGCATCTGGATGGGACAACTGTTGACATGAAGTCTCATCTGCAGGGAGGGAATGATCCCAAGCGGTATCACAACGGGCCGAAACCGGCCTAAGTGTGCTGGGCTCCGAGCGAGCTTGGCAGCAACACATCCACTTTTACCACAAATCTAATATACCCCAATACTCATTTTGAGCATCGGGTATAATAAAATCAGGAGAATAATTCTTGAAAGCAAGTTCGATAAACATAAAATAGCACAAGGTTAGGTTAGGTTAAGGCGGTAGCCGGAGGGGGGGGGATAAGAGCCTCCCGCCCCCAAGCTCACTTGTCGTCCAAGATATCGTCCGACATCATGGACGCCGCATCCGACGCCGGGTTGTCTTCCTCGCACGAGGCCCCCTCTTTCGGGATCTCCGGCAGCTCTCGGTCTGGCTCGACCTCCGCTTGCCTGCCCTTGCGATCGGACTTGTAAGTGGATATGGTGACCTTCTTGTAGCCATAATCCACTACAACACCGTCCGACTTTGCGAGGAGATCAATGGATTCCCTCATTTAGGACGAGGATAATCTGGCGCCTCTGCCCTTGGATATCCTCCACCTTTGCCACCTTCCAATCGGCTGTAGGAAGGTGGGGGTTGCAGACCTGCAGTAACCTGAGGATCTTCTCAGGCTCTGCAGGCTTGGCGAGACCCACGCTCTGGCTCTCGGGCGACTAGGGACATCTTCCACTTCACGGCCTCCAGTTTCGCCCCTGGATAGACCTCTTTAGGGCCACCACCGCCTTCATGTAGAGGGCCGCAGAGCGAGCGTCTTGGCAGGCGATGGCTTTCACCTTGCCTTGATGCCACCCTGCGTCCTCACACTTTGGCGGTGGTCCGCCGTTCTCCTCCAGTTCCAGTAGGAACCGGTCCTGGAGCTCGTTCTCCACCAGGTGCCACTTATCGCGAGGGAAATGGCCGTCCTCGGCGCCCCTGTCCAGGACACCGATCAGGGTCCTGCCCCTCGCCACCTCAGCGAACGACCGGTTCGTGAGGTGGGTCTTCACCCGCTTGGCTTGCTGGGCTTGGCCTGGCTGATTTGCGGGGTCCTCCGCTGAGCGTTGCCGCTTGTTGGCGGCCTTGGCTGCGCCCTTTCCGGCTTTGGCTGGCTGGAACAGTGGAAGGATTGAGCAGGCCCACAGCCTCTGCTCCTTTCCTTCGGCTGACGCCTTGAAGGTCGGGTCTTCCCATTAGACTCACTAGAAGTTTTATACCGTTGTTCCTTCCACTTTGTAGATCGAATTATTCCTTGCATAAACCGTTTAGGGTCTTATGCTCGAATTGTAATTCCCTCTACCATGTTATATCCCTACTATGAGAACATGAGAACATCCTCTTATTAAATTCAGAGCACTGTTAGATTCAGGATCACAGATAAACTTAATCTCTGAATGAATGGCATCAATGTTGTCACTCAAACTGAAAGACACAACATTACGGATCGAAGAAATTGGAGGTCAATCAAGGACCAGCAGGGCACGAGTAAATGTGCTCATGAAATCCCTTCACAATGGTTTTACGCAAAGAATTTAAGCTTTCGTATTACCACAGATAATAGCTGATCAACCAGCTCAGGCACTCGATTCAGAGAGCTTAAACGTACCAAGCAAGCTCTCACTGGCAGATCCAAACTTCCATAAGCCAGGCAAAATCGACATGCTAATCGGAGCCGATCATTACTATTCGTTGCTGCTACCAGTTCAACAGCAGTTAAGGGTAGGAGACCCGTTGCTACAAAACACAAAACTGGGATGGATTGTGGCAGGAAAAGTCAAGTATGCCCACAGTTCCTCACCCATTTGTGCAACGGGAGCTAACGAGCTCATGGAAAGATTCTGGACCATGGAAAAACCAAGCACTCCAGTAGAAGCACAGTGTGAAGCTCATTTTATAGAAAACCTTCAGACAACTCCCATATTCCGAACACTCTTCAGCCCTGGAGGAGTCTTTGGAAACTGCAACAAAAATATTCCTAGAGTTGGAGCGCCTCATTTCAACAGATACTTGGAAGAGTTATGTGAACTTCATGGAAGAGTATGAAGGACTAGGACATATGAAGATTGTGCCAGCATCAAAGGTTCCAAAAAAACACTACTTCATTCCACATTACTGTGTACTCAAACCCGAGAGCACCACAACAAAGCTTAGGGTAGTATTTGATGTTTCATGTAAGTCAGCAAGCGGGAAATCTTTGAACGACATTCTGCATGCTGGACCCATAGTTCAGAGCGAACTTATGTCCATTCTGCTACGATTTCGAATTCATATGTACGTATTCACAGCGGACATAGAAAAGATGTGCCGGCAAGTGTGGATGAATCCGGAGGATCAATTCCATCAGATGATAGTCTGGAGAAACAACCCTTCCGAAGATCTCAGGTATTATCGCCTGAAAACAGTTACATATGGGACAACAGCTGCTCCGTTCCTAGCAACGAAATGTCTGGATCATTTGGCAACACAATACAAAGACAGACTACCAGTAGGATCAACAACATTAAAAACCGATTTCTACGTTGACGACTAACTGGAGCAAACACTATTCCAGAGGCAATTTATGTTCGACAAGAACTAAATAAGATATTGCTACCGTCCGGATTCAAATTGCGCAAGTGGTGCTCTAACAATGAGACACTTCTCCAAGGAATCCCAAAGAGGATATTGTAAGCGATGTCAAACTAGGAGAGACACTACAGCACTACAGATAGAAAACTCTGGGTCTCATCTGGATGCCGAAGAAGGACAAATTGTGTGGACGAACACCAAAAAAACGAGGGGGATCGTTGTGAGTTGCTGCGGACAGCGCAACTCTACAGTTATACCCGATACTAAGTCAGTATGGCTCTCCTCCGGCAGACGCCGCTAATATTAAACGACACGACAGAGAGAGAGACAGAAAATCAGTCTGAGCGTGACGTCGGGCGCTGCGTTGCCAGTGCAAATTGATTTGTTCCTTTTGGCTATAAAAATTATCTGATCTGATCCAGATTCAGCAATCTGATAGATATGGTCGTTATCTATGATTCTACAGATTTTCGTCCTTTGTGTGGGCGGAAAGGGGTGGGGCGAAATTCTGAGATATACGTTTTATAGTGAGATCTAACAGGAGTATGTGTACCAAATTTGATTACTCTAGCGTTAATTGTCTCTGAGATTTGTGGATGCCCCAGATTTTCGTCCTTTGCGGGGGCGGAAGGGGGTGTGTCGAAATTTTGACACAAAACGGTCAAGGTCCGATATCACAGGAGTGTGGATACCAAATTTGGTTGCTCTAGCTCCTATGGGTTCTGAGATCCTTGAACTCATATTTTGCAATTGGCAAAACCGACCATGAAACCTGTGTGTTACAGAGAGACAGAGCGAGAAATAATGAAATTGTTTTCTTGATTCTGGCTATAATAATTATACGATCTAGTTCAGATTTGGCACTCTAGAAGATATAGTCATCCTCTACGCTTCTACGTTTTTAATTTTTTCGTATCGTCGAAATTGTTGATGCCACAGATTTTCGCCTTTTGTGGGGGCGGAAGTGGGCGGGGCAAAGTTTTGAAATATTCTTGTAGCAGTGACGTATCACAGAAATCTGGATCCAAAACATCGTTGCTCTAGCTTTTATAGTCTTTGAGCACTAGGCGCTGAAGGGGACGGACAGACGGACGGACGGACAGACTCAATCGACTCGGCTATTGATGCTGATCAAGAATATATATACTTTATGGGGTCGGAAACGATTCCTTCTGGACGTTACACACATCCACTTTTACCACAAATCTAATATACCCCAATACTCATTTTGAGTATAAAAAGGCTACACGTATCACCAAACGGGTGGTATGTTCCGAACTGGCCCAAATATTTGACCCACTAGGACTTTTTACACCGGTGGTAGTAAAAGCAAAAATCTTCATGCAACAGCTTTAGGAGCTCAAACTGGATTGGGATGACAAATTGCCAACTCCAAAACGAATGGAAGGAATACCGGGAAGGCCTACAAACATTGAACAAGATGCAAATTCCCCGGCAATTCCAATTACCCAAGAACTCCACACGTTTGTAGATGCATCAGAGCGAGCATATGGCGCAGCAGTATACGTACGCGTTACATACAAAAATAACCAAAAAAGACTGCTCTGTTCCAAATCACGTGTGGCGCCGACAGCCAAACAATCACTACCACGGTAAGAACTGTGTGCTGCAGTCCTGGGTTCCGAGCTCACAAACCGAGTCCGACAGGATCTGCACATGGATATTAACACGGTTCTAGGATGCTTTTGGAGTGATTCCACCGTTGTGCTATCCTGGATAAACGCATCATCATCAACATACCATACAAATCGGCAATTGGCAAATCGAATAGCCAAAATCCAGGTGCTAATCACAGTCACAATGGCGTCATGTGTCATCGGCCAACAACGCAGCCGATGTCTTGTCGAGAGGGATCGCAGAATGCAGATTGGCAGATCACACTTGTGGCTATATGGACCATTATTTCTGCACGGATCTCGAGACAAATTCACGAAGGCACCCATCATAGAACCCAGCAATCTTGGGAAAAGGGCTAAGCATGTAAGCTTGCCAAACACACCTAACGCATTCGGGACGAATTATATACATACATGCAACGCATTGTAGCATATATGTTACGCTTCTGCTACAAAACCAACAGAGCGCATACAACGACACTCTGCGCAGGAGAACTGAATCATGCCCGCACTATAATCCTGGGAACCATCCAACAAGTCGAGTTTACAGCAGAGTTAAAACAGTTACAACGCTATAAGACTGTGGATAGAAAGAGCTCGATCATATCGCAATTCCCCTTCCTAGGAGACGATGAGCTCATCCGAGTTGGTGGTAGACTTGAAGAAGCTCCACTTCCATACAACGCAAAACACCTAGTTTTGCTACCATACAATGACCCAATCGTCAAAATGATCTTGCGTGAACTCCATGAGGAGAACATGCATTGTGGTGCTCAAGCATTAAGGGCGATTTCAAGACAACAGGATGCGGGTGTGAGACTGCCATCGTGCTCTAGTAGACTGCTATTAGTAAACCTCCCATCCTTAGTTAACCGTAGAAAAATGCTTGGTGTGATTTTTGTGCACAACTTGATCAGGGGTGACATAGACAGCCGCATAAACTTCACGATTCCATTAGACTCACTAGAAATTTTATACCGTTGTTCCTTCCACTTTGTAGATCGAATTATTCCTTGCATGAACCGTTTAGGGTCTTATGCTCGAATTTTAATTCCCTCTACCATATTATGTCCCCTACTATGAGAACATGAGAACATGAGAACATCCTCTTATTAAATTACTAATTCTCACACACCTTTCTAGTAATTAGTAATTGTGGTGGTATTCGTATTTATATTTTGAATGCATGCTTAGTTTCTTAGCAAGTGTAGTGCTAACTTTCCTCGAATATTAGTCTTACAACTATCTTTTCTGCATTTACGCGTTTGGTTCGGCTACGCACAACGCGTAATGCGGCAGCGCCCCTCGGGCTGCCTGGAATCTGCGCGTAACAGCCTTCTGCTGGTGTCTCAAGATCCAATTGTCGGTAATTGCATCGCCTCTTGCAAGATACTTTCATTTCATGTCAACGTACAATTATATGCCACACTCTTAACCACTCTCAGTCGATAAGCAATAACGTGAATTTTAAGCTATGCACAGTGGCCAATATGTGGCCCAGTATGTTTATATCTGTTTAAATATGAACCGCGCACTTTGCAATGATCAGCACTTGATGTTTGCATACGCGGTACATATGTATGTATGTATATAAGTTTTTATTTTTCCTTATTTTCTTTTCATATATTTCTCTCTCTCTTTCCTTTTTTTTGAACAACTTGTGCTGATCAGCACTTGGTGTCCACATAGTCACACAAATTGTTAGCATGTTCGTTAGTACCCATGGCAATGATCAGCACTCGATGCTTGCACAGTGGTACCTATGTATATATAGATATATATATTTATTTTTTTACGAATATTGTTTGCTCTCTTTTTTTGTTTGGAACAATTGCGGTGATCAGCACTTGATGTCCGCATAGTTACGCAAATTATTTAAAATTTTTGTTAGTGCACACTGCAATGATCTGCACTAGATGTTTGCGCAGCGGTACATTTACATTTATATATTTATTTTTTCATATATTTATTCTCTTTTTTTTTTTTTGAACAACTTGTGGGAATAACAATTGTTTTTTGAATAGTGACGCCACCTTTGCATGGTAGAGATTATACTTTTTTGCAAACAAAATTTTATTCATTTCTTATCAAAAAAATTCCATTATGATTTTTATTATTATTATTATTTTTTTGTCCACTCCTAACACTGCCATTGAGTGCTATTATTATAATAAATCCAATGTGGAAAATCATCCTGCGATCCTCGGTACGTAGTCCAGCTGCACCAATTACCAGTCTGGTGTTCTGGCTCTTCCAGATGATCCTGGGTATTCTGGTATGGGTTTGTAGTCTGACTGCTCAGTTTAAAGTTCCAATTCCCAGTGAACTGGGTTTATTTCGATATTCTTAAGAGGCATTCGCAGAGGCTCTCTAGCTTATTAAATAAGATGCAATGATATAATGCGTCAGCATTATGCCAGATTTCGGGTACAAGATTTATGTTGCTTACATTGCATCTCGGGTATGTGATGGCGGCTGTTTATGATGCGGTGGACAATGTAGTCGTCAGTCAAAGTGTCGTGATGGACAAAGTAATGTCCGGGTTGAACGACATAGTCGTGCAGTGAAACATAGCCAATACCCAAGGGGGTTTAGGTGGGGGAGCTGCAGAGACGTTATCGGTAATTCGCGCGCCCTCTGTCTACGGGGCATCATAATAAACACGCCATAAAACAGCTTTTTGGTCTCTCATGCAAAATAATGGTATTGTAAAGTCTTCGGTACGATCTACTGGAACCCCCCTAAGTGCATTTAATTTTGGGATGATAGTGAGAGCATTCTACGATTTGAATAGGCAGACTGAACCCCTTTTGAAATGGCTCGTAGTCTAATCTCCTCATTGCCCCGGTCTCAACTAGAGCTGCAAAAAATTGGTTTGCGATCAAACGAGCTGGTTAAAAGGATGAATGACCAGAGGCATGGAGAATACCATGAAGGGCTTAGCGCAACTTTGACAAACTGCACACCAGGCAATTGCGACCAGTGAACCCAAGGCAAGAAAAAACGAGGGCGATCGTTGTGAGTTGCTGCTGCGACCGCAACTCTACAATTAAACCCAAAACATAGTGAGTACGGCTACATTGAGCGACAAAGAGTGCGTGAGGGAGGAACAGAAAACGTGTCTGAACGTGCCGTCGGGCGCTGCGCAGCCACTGCAAATTTGTTTCTTTTGGCTATAAAATTATCCGATAGTTCCTAGATTCAGCAATCTGGTAGATATGGTCATTTTCTATGATTCTGCGTTTTTGGTTTTCTCGTATCTTTAAAATTATGGATACCACAGATTTTCGTTCGTTGTGTGGTCGGAAGGGGGTTGGGCGAAATTTTGAAATACTTTTGTAACAGTGTGATCCAACAGGAGCGTGAATGCAAAATTTGGTTGCTCTAGCCTTAATAGACTCTGAGATCTGGAGATGTCACAGATTTCAAAATGCCACTTGTAACATTGAGATCCAACAGGAGTGTGGATACAAATATTGGTTGCTTTAGCTCTAATAGTCTTTGCGATCTGTGGAAGCCACAGATCTGTGTCCTTTACGGGGTGGGGAGATATTTTGAAATACACTTGTATCAGTGACATATCACAGAAATCTGGATACAAAATGTCGCTGCTCTAACTCTTATAGTCTCTAAGCACTAGGCGCTCATAGGCGCGGACAGACGGACAGACAGACATGGCTTAATCGACTCGGCTATTGATGCTGATCAAGAATATATATACTTTATGGGGTCGGAAACGATTCTTTCTGGACGTTACACACATTCATTTTCACCACAAATCTAAAGAAATCATTTTTACGGTCCATGACTCTCAGACAAGTGTGCCAGACAAACGCTAATAGTGGAATTGGTAAGAATGGAGTTAGGAGAGGAGAGCAGTAGCAGCAGCAGCTAATGAGAGAGAGCGCTACTGAACAGAATGTTTCGAGAGAGAAAGAGCAGTTATTTAAGTTTGGGTGATGGGGAGAGAGAGTGATAAAACAACAAAAATATAAAATATCAAATATCGTTCGTTCTCTTTCGTAGATCAGACGCGTTTTTGTTTTGCGCTCCGCATATTTTCCCTTTTTTTTTGCATAAACAACCGGTGTTTTCATAAATAAACATTAAATACCTTCCTAATCCAACCTACTATCTGGAAATCTATCCATTCCGCGAGTGCATGCCTTTTGATTATTATTATTTATTTAATTATTATTTATTGAACTTAAAATTTTTTGGCGTCGGCTTGTTGTGTGTGTGGTATTGCCGTGAGTACATTACATTGCATTACAGCTCTCGTCTCTCGTCTTGTAGCTTTTGTTGTGATACTCTCTCGCTATCATCTCAACTTCAATAACTGTTCTTTCTCTCTCGCTCTTTAAACTTTCTGAGCAATAGCGCTCTCTGCTTAGTACCTCTCGCTATAACCACTCTCCACTCTGCTCTCTTTTTTTACCAATTCCGCTTTGAGCGTTGTCTGGCACATTGGTCTGATACCAATTTGTAACAATAAATAAATAAATAATAAAAATGGAATACGCTGTGGTCTGCGCCAAAAAAACCTGTAAGAAGCAGATCACCCACGATCAGACGAATGTCCCCTGCTTGCTCTGCGACAGCGTAGTGCTTCGTGAGTGATGCTATAGCCAAACGTAATGGGTTGCATTACAGTTGCGGAAGGGCTTTAAGGAGCTGACCGTTGGCTTTAAAAAGCAATACGATCGGCTCCTAGCCATGGAATCTCAATTTGGCAGTCTGCAACTGCTGAATGAGTCTCCGAGGCGTAAAAAGGTCACTCCGCGGGATCTGCAAGAACCAACCGTCACTCAGCCGTGCGCCGCCGAAAAACTGACTGACCTGGCCCCTGACCTCACATGTAATGATGTAATTGCTTTTATTCAAAGCAAAATAAAAGCCGTGGGATTAAAGGTGGAGAAATTTAACTTCTCTTATGCCAGGGAGATAGCCTCGTTTAAGATAAGCATCTCCCCAACTCAATTTGACACCATTTGCTCCGCCAAATTTTAGAAAGGACCGTTCGTCTCGACGTGCCGGAGGGGTTCTGATTGCAGTGGACTCTATTTTTACGTCGGAACACTTCACAGTCCAGGTTCAACTGGAACTGGAATTCCTGTGTGTAAAACTGATTCTTTCCGCTTGCGCTATATTCATTACTTGCTTGTATATTCCACCTTCTTCGGATATCTCTTTTTATGAGCAGCATTTGTCCGCTTTAACTGCTGTTTCTTCCTCGCTATCAGATAAAGATCATATGATAGTTCTTATTAACTTCAACTTGCCAGGAACTGTTTGGTCTTGGCACATTTTTTGATTTTTGTGTCCCGCTGTCCGATTTGATCTGGAAAACCCCCTTGGCTTACCAAAGAGTTATCCAGCCTAAAAAACTTAAAATCAAGACTTTATAAAAATTTCAGGAAGTTGGTTCTCCTACTTCTCACTCTCGCTATGTAATAGCTCGGTCAAACCTTTCAGTTCTTAATGCACAATGCTATAAGAACTACCTTTCTCGGTGCAGTATATGTCTTTCTCAGGACCCTAAACAGTTTTACTGCTCCGTAAACAGAAAGCGTGGCTGGCGAAAATCCTCTAGCTGAACCCTCCACGAGGGTGCCGGCTGGGCAATGGACACTGCATTACCCCGGACAAGGGTAATGCACTGTCGCTTGCTCTGTCCGAGGTAATGCAGTGTCTAGCTAAGGCTAGGGTCCGGCGTCTTCCCGATTCAAAGTCGGGGGAACCGAACCAGGGCCATGGCTAGAGGTGCCTGGCGGTCAGGCCTAAAACGCTAGGGGGTGGTCCCCCCGAAAAATATTAACCAGTATGGACCCTCGGGCCAAATATGGAGGCGAAGACAGATGAAGCACGGGTTGGGTTGTCAACCCAAACGTCGGTGGGAAGCGTGACTGCTACCACCGGCGGGCACGGGGAGGAGCAATCCTCTCTGCGTGTCGCCAGTGGTCACACCTCAGACTTGGCGGGAGCAGGCCAAGTCAGTTGTAAAGCTACTGCCACAACAACAACAACAACAAAAACTCACTCCGCAGCCTGCAAGTTGAGCTGCACAGATGCCGTAGTCGACACAGATACGGATCTGGAGAGCGTCTCTCTAAGCAGGACGGAGGAAAAGAGCCTTCTCCGCTCGCCAGAGCCAGGCACCAGCTCCCTGCGTAGGGAAGGGCCGAAGCGTTCCAAGGAGGGGATGAAGGCCAAAGCACAATACAAAGCGGCCCTCAACATCAAAAGCCGGCTGCAAGGTAAAGCAGACATCTCCCAGGAGGAGAAGGCCAAGCTAGCCTGGGCCGAGCAGCGAGTAGAGGAGGGCCGGCTACATTACGCTAAGATGCCACAGATGAGGGCGTCGATTGGCGAATATGCCAATAAGGTGGAGGAGATGATGGCCACCAAGAGGCGAGCAAGCGGCAACGCGGGCCCTAGAGTGCAGCCCCTCCACCGAAAGAGGCCAAGAAGCCAGCGAAACCGAAAGCGAAGGTCAGCGATGTGACCAAACGACATTTGATCGTGGCACTCATCGACCGGAGCGAGGAAAACGGCAAGATGTCAGCGGCACAGTGGAAGCTTGTGCACGCGCGTCTCGTCGACGCACTGTTCGCACACATGGAGGAAGACCCCGCGGCCCCAATGCCCACGTTCGATGGTGCTGGGTGGCTAAATGGGGTTAAGATCCTAAAGTGCAACGACGATCCGACCCTAAGGTGGCTGACGCGTACGGTCTGCCAACTGGGGGCGATGTGGGACGGGGGCCAAGCTGGAGGTTGTGGACCGGGAGCTTATCCCGTCCAAGCCTAAGGCGAAGGTACTCTTCCCCATCACAATCCTGGGGGACCGAGCGCTGAAGCTCCTTCAGCGGCAAAACGCGGACGTGCCAACGACCGATTGGAGGATCCTACACATTGGTGGCCCACTACCCAACGAGGGGGGCCAATGTGTGATCCTCCAAATAAACAAGGAGGCAGAGGATCTGCTGTATCCCAAGTTCGGGAAGATGGCGTGGGGCATGGGTAGCGTCTACCTGCGCCTCAAAAAGCGCCACCCTGAGGACAAGGACGCGCATACCCTGCAGGTAGGCGAGGTGGAAAAGGACTTAGGTCTCGAGTCCATCGTGGAGGCCGCCCAGGGTCTTGCGCTTGAGGACGAAGACGAGGAAGACGGTGACCTGACGCTAGTAGTCAACCCGTCGGGTGCAAGTGAGCCAGCCACCCATGCTGAGTGTGCTGCAGCTCAACTTGCATAAAAGCAAGGTAGCGTCGGCGGAGCTCCTCATCGCCATGGAGCAAGGGCTCGCCGACATAGCTCTAATCCAGGAGCCCTGGATTGCGACAGGCAATTCAGTGGCCGGACTAAAGTCCTCAAATCACAACCTGTTCTACACAACATCGGTAAGCAGGAACAGAACCGTCGTACTCGTACGAAAGGGAATCCATGCTTACCTTATGTCTCATTACAGCACGGATGACCTGCCAGTAGTGATGCTGGAAAGTGAGGAAAAGCGCCTTCGGGTAGCTTCCTGCTATATGGCTCATGACAGACCCACACCATCCGACGAACTTAGGAGTCTGGTGACAGAAGCCGGTACCAAAAACTATCAACTCGTCATCGGGACGGACGCCAATGCCCACCACAATGTGTGGGGAAGCACCGACATCAATGATAGAGGTGAGCCACTCTTAGACTTTATACTAGCAACTAATCTACATATAGCAAACGTCGGGGAGGAGCACACCTTCGTGGGTCCGACTTCATCCAACGTGCTAGACCTAACACTAGCAACGGGAAACAGTACTACGGTATCTAGCTGGAGGGTCCTTGAAAGACCCTCCTTCTCAGATCACAAGTACATTCAGTTTAAGTGCGACTTCAAACATTCTTCGAAGGTAATAGTCTATAGAAACCCCCGGAATACAAACTGGGAAAAGTTTAAAAAGACAGTTACTACGAAGCTCGCGAGTCCGGGCACAGTGAAATCCGCGGAGGACATAGAGAAGTCTCTAGAGACCCTATCCAACGCGTTGCTGGACGCCTACCACACATCGTGGAAACCCTCGAGGACGAAGAAGAGGTCCAAGCCACTCTGGTGGAGCCGGGATCTCTCTCTTCAAAGGGACAACCTCAAGGAATTCTTTAAGATCGCCAAACAAGCGAACGAAGGGATCGTCTATGAGGAATACAGACTCCTACTCAGGAGCTACAAGAAGGAAATACGTAAAGCACAACGGAACTCGTGGAGGACCTTCTGCTCCAACATCGAGAAAGTACCAGAAACCGCACGGCTACGGAAGCTGCTCTCTAAGCAGCCTACCATACAAAGCCAATTAAAGCTAGATGACGGACAGTGGACAGAGGGCAGTGACGAAGCCCTAACAGCACTAATGGAGGAACATTTCCCTGGTTGCACCGAGGTCGCTGATGCCAAAGAGCACCAGGACCTAGCAACCGAGGAACAACACCCCCCAACAGATCTGTTAACCACCAAGCGAATCCACTGGGCAATAGACTCCTTTGCGGGCACAAAAGCACCAGGACTTGACGGGATATTCCCAGCCATGATGCAGGTGACCAAAGAGGCGATTACCCCATGGCTCTCCGCAATATTCACAGCTTGTATAAGTACTGGCTATATCCCTATCCAATGGAGAGCCTCGAGAGTTGTCTTCCTCCCAAAGGCAGGAAAGTGCAGCCATGCGAGTCCCAAGGACTATAGACCGATAAGCCTTACCTCCTTTATATTAAAAACACTAGAAAAGCTGCTGGACTTACACATCAGGAATGAGGTAGGGGGACTGATGTCAACCAACCAGCATGCCTATACTAAAGGGAAATCGGTGGAGACCGCACTACACTCGATAGTAGCTACCATTGAGAAAGCCCTTCACAATAAAAAGTATGCACTGGGAGTATTTGTGGACATCTCCGGAGCATTCAACAACGTGGCTACGGAAGCAATAACAAATTGCCTGGTAGCGACTAATACACACCCAGCAATCAACCAGGAACCTCATAGGTTGCAGACGGGTGCAATCAGAGTGGGGCACCGCTTCCATGGTGAAAGAGGCACACAGAGGCACACCCCAGGGTGGAGTCCTGTCGCCCGTCCTGTGGAATCTGGTGGTCGACGACCTCATCAAGAGATACGAAAGGAAAGCCCTAATAATAACAGCTTATGCGGACGACATAAGCATACTTATTACGGGTGTTTGCCCATCGACCCTCAGCTCACTAATGGAACGTACACTCAGGGAGATACGCGAGTGGGCGGAAGAAGACGGACAAGACGGACCTCATCCTCTTTACCAAGAGGTACAAGGTACCGATATGGACCCCCCCGAAGATCAATCAAACTAGGCTAACCCCAAAAACACAAGTCAAATACCTGGGCACAGTACTGGATAGTAAACTGGCATGGAAACCCAATGTATTGGAAAGGGTGAAGAAGGCCACCATTGCGCTTTACGCATCCAAGAAGATGCTCAGCAGCACATGGGGCCTGTCTCCTGCTCTGATGCACTGGATTTACATCTCGGTGGTACGACCAACTCTGCTGTATGGAGTCTTAGTGTGGTGGCAAGCTACTGGAAAGAAAACGTATCATAAGCTTATGGAAAGGACTCAGCGACAGGCTCTGCTCTGTATTACAGGGGCGCTGAGGTCAACCCCAACAAAAGCACTCGAAACCCTACTTGGAATCGAACCCCTAGACATCCACGCCCGTCTGACTGCAGGAAAGGCAGCACAACGCCTCATCGCTTCAGGAAATATGTCGCCACAAGAATACGGGCATAGTTCAATTGGAAGGAAAATGAACAGATCAACTGATTACATGACCCCCCAAACATGCCTCGACGTAAAAACAACAGCTTCTTTGGGACCTGAAGACTGGAAAATCGGAAGAGACCAAACTGAGCACCTCAATATATATACGGACGGCTCCAAGATGGACGGAGGAGTAGGAGCGGGCCTATACTGTACAGACCCTGAGATAAGGCTGTCATATAAGCTACCTGACCATTGCAGCATATTCCAGGCAGAGGTTTTTGCCATCAGGAAAGCAGCAGAGGTCGCTCTTCTCACTGAAAGAGCACACGATGCGGTCAAGCTATTCGTCGACAGCCAAGCGGCGATAAGATCCATGCAGTCGTCAGCAGTCAGTTCCAGAAATGTCTTGGCGAGCAGGGAGGCAGTAGATACCCTAAGCACGACAAAGTCAGTGCGGATCTACTGGATTCCCAGCCACCAGGGCATCGAAGGAAACGAGACGGCGGACGTACTAGCTAAGGAAGGCGTCGGGCTGGCGAATACGAGAACCGAGAACGTGCCTGTCTCCCTTAGAAGTAGGTGGAGGAGTACCACCGCCTGCAGAACCTCGAAAATCATGTGCAAGGACCGCAATGATAAACTCAGCCACTACCTGCTGCACCTACCACGGAACGACTGCAGATTATTAGTGGGAATATTAACGGGGCATTGCCTGGCCGCGGCGCATGCAACAAAGCTAGGCATCACAAACAGAGACAGTTGTAGGAAATGTGAGGAACCTGGGGCAACCGAAACCCTGGAACATCTCATCTGCAACTGTCCTGCTCATAAGGGCAAGGACGAAGTACCTGGGCGCGCCAGTGCTGGCATCACTGGAAGATGGCTCCAAGAGGACGCCACAGCAACTACTGGCCTATGCGAAAAATACATCGATCCTCGAGGACTTCAAAATCCCCTAAACACTGCCGCGACGGTTCATTTTGTAATACGTCGGCAAATAATGATCAGGCAATTGCCGATCTTTTTGCCCAATTTTTCCAAACCACCTATTCTGAGGAAAGCCACTCTGGTCATCCGTTCATACGCTTTGCCGAGGTCGAATGGCATTTTCAGTCCCTTGTTAAGTGAATGTTCTTTACTTCATGATCTTCGACTAGTTAAGCCGGTGTTTTCACCGGGTCCAGACGGGGTTCCAGGTTGTGTAATCAGGTACTGCGCCGAGGCTCTGTGTGGACCCTTGCTTAAACTATTAACCCTGTCCATCGATTCTTCTTGCTTCCCCCGATCTAATTCCTCTTCATAAAAAAGGTAGCAAGTCTGACGCAAAAAATTATAGAGGTATAGCAAAGTTATCCGCTATTCCCAAAATGTTTGAGAAGGTATTAACTCCGCACTTGCAACATCTTTGCAAGTCACTTATATCTCCCACTCAGCATGGATTTATAAGGCGGCGCTCAATCACCACGAATTTGTTAGAGTTTACCTCTTTCATTAATAAAGGCTTTCAAGGTAACTTACAGACGGATGTTATCTACACCGATTTTAGTAAAGCATTCGACTCTGTAAACCATTCCCTTTTAGCGCATAAACTTGACCTTTTAGGGTTTCCGCCCAACCTCCTGAGATGGATTTCTAGTTATCTTTATTCCAGATCTCAAAGAGTCCTCTTCAAAAACTTCCTCTCTTTACCAGTAAAGGTTTCTTCGGGAGTACCACAGGGCAGCCATCTAGGCCCTTTACTCTTCACACTCTTTATTAATGACTTGCCTTCGGTATTAACATACTCTCGAGTACTTATGTATGCGGATGATGTTAAACTCTGTGTCCAGTATAAGGAAATTTCATTTCATTCTCGCTTGCAATCCGATCTCAATAACTTTCAGTCATGGTGTTGTGCAAACTTGTTACACCTTAATGCCTCGAAATGGCAAGTTGTGACCTTTCATCGTTCTAGCCCTTTGTTGGCTCCCTATACCCTAATTGGTGGTTCTCTTGAGAGAATTACCCTGGTGGATGATCTGGGTGTTATGTTAGACCCCAAGTTAAAGTTTTCCGAACACATTTCTACCATGGTAAATAAGGCCATGGGCGTGCTTGGGTTTATAAAGAGGTGGTCAAAGGAATTTGACGACCCCTATATACCAAAGACTCTCTATTCCTCGCTTGTTCGTCCGATCTTAGAATACGGCTCCTGTGTATGGTGCCCTCAGTACAAAGTACACCAGGACCGTATAGAATCAGTACAGAAAAACTTTTTACTCTTTGCTCTGCGGGGCCTTAACTGAGATGAAGGTGTGAGACTCCCATCTTACTCTAGTAGACTGCTATTAGTTAGCCTCCCATCCTTAGTTAGCCGTAGAAAAATGGTTGGTGTGATTTTTATGCACAACTTGATCAGGGGTGACATAGACAGCCGCATAAACTTCACGATTCCCATTAGACTCACTAGAAATTTTATACCGTTGTTCCTTCCACTTTGTAGATCGAATTATTCCGTGCTTGAACCGTTTAGGGTCTTAAGCTCGGATTATAATTCCCTCTGCCATATTTATTTATTTATTTATTATTCGCCAACGGAATCAAAACGAGGGGGAACGTTGTGAGTTGCTGCGGACACCGCAACTCTACATTTATACCCGATACTTAGTCAGTATGGCTCTCCTCCGGCAGACGCCGCTAATATTGAACGACACGACAAAGAGTGCGTGCGAGAGAGACAGAAAATCAGTCTGAGCGTGACGTCGGGCGCTGCGTAGCCACTGCAAATTGATTTGTTGCTTTTGGCTATACAAATTATCCGATCTGATCCAGATTGTGGATGCAACAGATTTTCGTCCTTTGTGGGGGCGGAAGGGGGTGGCGCGAAATTTTGAGATATACGTTTTATAGTGAGATCTAACAGGAGTGCGGATACTAAATTTGGTTACTCCAGCGTTAATAGTCTCTGAGATTTGTGGATGCTCCAGGTTTTCGTCCTTTGCGTGGGCGGAAGGGGGTGTGGCGAAATTTTGACACAAAACGGTCAAGGTCCGATGTCACAGGAGTGTGGATACCAAATTTGGTTGCTCTAGCTCTTGTAGGTTCTGAGATCCTTGAACTCATATTTTGCAATTGGCAAAACCGACCATGAATCCTGTGTGTTAGAGAGAGACAGAGCGAGAAAGAATGAGATTGTTTTCTTGATTCTGGCTATAATAATTATACGATCTGGTTCAGATTTTACACTCTAGAACATACAGCCATCCTCTACGATTCTAGGCGCTGATAGGGACTGACAGACGGACGGACGGACAGACGGACAGACAGACAGTGCTCAATCGACTCGGCTATTGATGCTGATCAAGAATATATATACTTTATGGGGTCGGAAACGATTCCTTCTGGACGTTCCACACATCCATTTTCACCACAAATCTAATATACCCCAATACTCATTTTTAGTATCGGGTATAAAAATTGCTTACATTTAGCCTTCCGTCCCATTCCAACAAAAATACCAATTCCATTTGACACATTGCATATTGATAATGTGTATGTATGTGTAGGAAGCTGGGTTGTATACGGTGCATAAATCGTCTTCAGGTTGGTCGTTGCAACTAGAACTTTAACCAGTTGGACTGCGGAGTGGGTATCCTACGGTGCGCAAAATGAGGATCAGAAGACACGGCGACAGCCTCTGATGATTGCAATGGGAAAATGAGTGACAGGCAGTTGTGGTACTGTTTCTGATACTGAGTTTTATTGAACAAATGCATCTCCTTATTTAGCTAACAGTGGTACTCTTATTGTATGGGAAGAACGCACAGGTTCCTTGTGAGTGTATTTTTAGATTGGGTTCACTTACTCTGTGCGGGGGTTACATTTCAGTGCATTTACTTAGGTACTTGGCAGCAATAAAGTAGATAGTTTATTGCTTGATCCCTTTTGGTGGGTTCGAGTTTACAAGTGCTATTGTCTATTCTTAGTTGCTAATGTAATTTTCGTGTCGTCATATTCATTCACATGAAGTGACATGGACAATTTTATTTATGAGTATTTGTTTATGAGATTGCACTGTATATTCGTAATATTTATTAAATATATGTCTGTGGCTGAACATTCTCCCGGCCGTTGAACTGGTGTTCAACCATCGGACAAGTTGTCGGCAAATCGGAGTGTACGGGGAATAGGGGGTGATGACACGGCTGGATCGTGATTTGATGTCCTTGGTTTCCATAATTGATACTTCTTTTGGAAAATGTAGGCAGTAATTAATGGAATTGATAATGCTAGGGTTGCATAGGCAGCGATTTGATGGTGCTGCACGGTGTTGAGATGGTGTGGCAACTCGTGATTATTGATGGCTGATAGTTGCTGGCGTAGATCATCCAGTTCTTGAAGATAGTCTGATGTCTGCTTTTTCAGTTGCCACATTGGTGGCGAGGATGATGTCTCCGATTGGCTTATGTTACCAAACCGAGTGTAGGTCGATTTTACTTCGGTGATTGTGGTGCTGAAGGTGCTGATGCTTACATCGGTATTTCGAGCAGTGCATCCAGGAGACAGCGAGAGTAGGCCAGTTCCTTCCAGTGTTATAGTTGACGGAACTTCGTTGCATACTGCTTGAAGTTTATTGTAGAATGCGTTGCGAAGATCCATTTATTTGGATGCTGAGTTTTTAGCCACACCATGTCAGCCTTAGTGTGTGTTACCTGATAAAGTGTTGCTGTTTTATTGGTAAACAGTTGAAACTCACAGCGATTGTCCACATTGAAGATCGTCTGATGGTCAAAACAGATGAACACAACGAGCAGTGTACTTTAAGACAACGTCGGAATTCCTCTTGGGTAGTGCCCATGAACTGGTCTCGGTGGATGTTTACAGTTATTATGGTGGTTCTGAGGTCAAACAGACTCCATCTTGTTGAATCCCAGAAAGGCATTGGTATGATGCTGAAGACTTCGAGCTGAATTGTTGAGACCAGAGGTAGCGTCAACTTGAAGATGACGGGTGTTGCAGTCGGGGTTTCTTTGGCTCGCATGATTCTATATAGTTGAATCACCTCTTTCGTTGTGACCGGTAGCATTTGATCTTGTGGCAAATGATCCCGTATCTGGTCTAGTTGGTCTCTTATTTGTCAGACTGCATTCGTTGGAGACTTGTTGTGAGTAGGGTTAATTGTGCTATTAGTCTTAAGTGCGCTTGAGTCAGATGATCGCTGTGATATGACCCTCTTTCTCGGTTGATAGTAGCCATATGCTGTTCCAAAATTTTTAGGCGATTATCAGTTGATACTTTGTCTTTTCTGACTACATTTATTGTAGTGTCGATAATTGATGTTTGATTTTGAAGCAGATGTAGTTGGAAGTCTTCATTGGTTTTCACTTTTTCAATTACTTGAGTCATCTCCTCTGCTTATTTTGCGTCGAGAACACCAAAAAGACTGCTTGCTACATTTCCTATGATATCCAGCGGCGATCTGCGTTTTTGAGAGTTTTTCATTAAAACGCTTCCTGTTTGTAGCTCGTTATACACAGGTGGAATATGTTGAACTATGGAGTTACATGCCGGAATATATTTTAGTTCAGGGCACATGTATCGTAACTCGGATATTCCAGCAGACATTAGTTGCATATCCTTCCAATATGGGTCCAATATGGGGCATTTGATCTTGTGGCAAATGATCCCGTATCTGGTCTAGTTGGTTGAGTTTTTTTATTTATGTAACCAACTGGTTGGCCAAGGCTTCTTCCTGAAAATTTTGTTCGTCATTAATGTCGTTTTTGTCGTCATTAATGTTGTTGAAATTGGAGGTGGGCCTTTGCCCAGAGTTGTTGATGTTGATGTTGAGGGATCCCGGAGACCAACTAGGAAAGCATGAAGACATATTTCGTCGTAAAAAGCTTTCCTATTTTCTGCGCTTATGTTTTAAAGTTGATGGTTATTAGTGGGGGGAAGGTTCAACAATTGGCTTCTTAGTTTCGTAATTCCGAAGAAAAGTTTCCCCAATGGTAAGTTATATGGTAGGTTTTGAATTTCTCGTACGATTATTGGTTCCGTCTTTTTGCATGCGTTTTAGGTTTTGTTTAATGTTGTCCCATTCAAGTCTAGTACCGAGATTAGTCAGTGCTTGGTCTGCTCTTTCCGTAACTTTATTGCGAAGTACTAGCGGTTTCCGAAATAGCCGCTCCGCCAACTGCGGGGCTGCTGTTCCTAGGGGGGTTGGTTGAGTGTTCGGAGTTTGTCATTGTTGCAGTCTGGGGGTTCTCCCTCTCTAATTTCTAGTAAACTAGTATTGCTTCTAAGGCCTAACCTGGACTTGGTCTTGCTCACTATGTTGCTTTTAGACATTTGCAAAATGAATACAAAAAAAAAATGTATGAGTTTGTCTCCTTGTTAACTGATATTTGTTCAGCCACAGACATATACTTAATTAATATTACAGAATATACAGTGCAATCTCATACACAAATACTCATAAATAAAATTGTCCATGTCACTTCATGTGAATGAATATGACGACACGAAAATTACATTAGCAACTAAGAATGGACAATAGCACTTGTAAACTCGAATCCACCAAAAGGGATCAAGCAATAAACTATCTACTTTATTGCTGCCAAGTATCTAACTAAATGCATGAATAAGTCAACAGGACATCTTCAATAAAATTTTGCACCAGGCCATACACTTACGGTAGCATCTCCTACCAATAAGTATCACTGTGTCAGATCTGACATATTCAGGTTATCAGCCTACAGAAAAACAGCTACACAATTCGATTACCATCGAGGCAATCAATTTTGTTGTTCGTGCGTTCCATAGATTGGAAATAGCACAAATCCCTCCATCCAATACATCACCTGTACTATTATTTTCTGACCAGCAACGGTTGCGATTTGGAGCGTATCCAGCTGCAAAGCAAATAAAACACTCCCAACGGGTCAAAAAGTAATAAGTACAAGCAGATAGAATGGATACACAAAAGGAGGAAGAGGCTGCCGCTACAATGGCAATGGATGTGCAGCAAGCGATTGGCGAGGAGATATCGAGGGGCATTCGGAACTTTAAAAGTAATCCCCAAGAAAGGAAGCAAAAGGCCTCTTACTTTCAAGCCAATATATCGGCAATCGAAAATGCATGGAATAGTTTCAACAAAAACGACTGCAAACTTCGCGATACAGACAAAACTGATGAATATGTCAATTTTCAAGAAGACGTACAACGTACAACCTGTAAGAAATACGTTACGATTTTTACCGAATGCATTGACAAGCTATCGCAGACAACTAGCGTTCGTGGGGAACGTCAAATTGTCCCTAAAGAAAATCATGAGGAACCTCCAGTAGGTCCTAAAGAAAGCGATCTGATCCAGAAGTCCCCGAAAGCTTACAACAAATTGCTTTCACTATGTCGCCGACAAATGGCCATAGTAGAGTCCGTAGAACGCAATCTGAAACAACTTTCAGAGGTGGAAGGACGCACATCAAGTGATTTGATAAAATCACTATGGACTCAAACACAAGAAGTCCACTTCACCATTCATGAGGAATACGAGGACCCAGTGGAAGGAAGATATGACATGGAAGCCTACCTAACACTGGAAAGTAAGGTGCAAAGAGCATTGGCAAAATCAGCCACACCAAACACGGACAACGTACATTTTCCACGCATCAGCATTCCGAAGTTTGATGGGGATCTATTAAAATGGACCCAGTTCTTCGATCTGTTCTCATGCATGGTTCATGAAACTAACATACCAACGGTGAAAAAGATGAAAAAGATATCTTAAAACCACCGTTACCAGCGAGGCAGAAAGGAAGAAAATTATGAAGCCGCTTGGGAAATACTAGTTGACATATACAACAAACCCAGAGATGTTTCAAATACGGTACTGAACCGCTTCCTCAATCATCAAACAATTAATGACGATCCAAAGTCATTAAAAGAGATAACAATCACAGAATCCCTTGCATCACTAAAGGGATTGGGCATCAATATATCTACATGGGATCCAATATTGATTGCGATTATCAGAAACAAACCGGATGTTTCAAATAAGGCCTTGTATGAGCAATCATTGGGAAGCTCAAAGGACATTCAGGCGCTGGACACGATGCTTCATTTCTTAGAGCAAAGAATTCGAGTTCTAGGAACTAGTAAGAAGCCACCAGCATCAAGGAGAGAGCCAAAAGGCACGACATCTGCATCAGCAAACACAGGGTGAGCACGAGCACCTTTATGCACATTCTACAAGAAGGCAAGCCATTGGCTCTACGGATGCGAAGAATTTCGCTTAATCTGAATCGGAACGACTAAATTGGTACAAAAACAAAAAATTTGTGTTAATTGTTTTAGAACGAATCACAAAACAAACGCATGCCCAGGTCGAAACTGCTTCAAGTGCGACAAGAAGCACAACACGATGCTACATCTGGAAACAGCATCGGGCGCAGCTACCGAATCAAAAGCACCGACGGTTGGTGCAGCAAGTAACAATAGTTACATTCTACTGGCCACAGCAAAGGCGGCTGTAGAAGCCAAGAACGGGCGGGTTGTTAATTTCAGAGCACTGTTAGATTCAGGATCACAGATAAACTTAATCTCTGAATGAATGGCATCAATGTTGTCACTCAAACTGAAAGACACAACATTACGGATCGAAGAAATTGGAGGTCAATCAAGGACCAGCAGGGCACGAGTAAATGTGCTCATGAAATCCCTTCACAATGGTTTTACGCAAAGAATTTAAGCTTTCGTATTACCACAGATAATAGCTGATCAACCAGCTCAGGCACTCGATTCAGAGAGCTTAAACGTACCAAGCAAGCTCTCACTGGCAGATCCAAACTTCCATAAGCCAGGCAAAATCGACATGCTAATCGGAGCCGATCATTACTATTCGTTGCTGCTACCAGTTCAACAGCAGTTAAGGGTAGGAGACCCGTTGCTACAAAACACAAAACTGGGATGGATTGTGGCAGGAAAAGTCAAGTATGCCCACAGTTCCTCACCCATTTGTGCAACGGGAGCTAACGAGCTCATGGAAAGATTCTGGACTCTGGACAATCTAGAGACGGAAGAAAAACCAAGCACTCCAGTAGAAGCACAGTGTGAAGCTCATTTTATAGAAAACCTTCAGACAACTCCCATATTCCGAACACTCTTCAGCCCTGGAGGAGTCTTTGGAAACTGCAACAAAAATATTCCTAGAGTTGGAGCGCCTCATTTCAACAGATACTTGGAAGAGTTATGTGAACTTCATGGAAGAGTATGAAGGACTAGGACATATGAAGATTGTGCCAGCATCAAAGGTTCCAAAAAAACACTACTTCATTCCACATTACTGTGTACTCAAACCCGAGAGCACCACAACAAAGCTTAGGGTAGTATTTGATGCCTCATGTAAGTCAGCAAGCGGGAAATCTTTGAACGACATTCTGCATGCTGGACCCATAGTTCAGAGCGAACTTATGTCCATCCGCTACGATTTCGAATTCATATGTACGTATTCACAGCGGACATAGAAAAGATGTGCCGGCAAGTGTGGATGAATCCGGAGGATCAATTCCATCAGATGATAGTCTGGAGAAACAACCCTTCCGAAGATCTCAGGTATTATCGCCTGAAAACAGTTACATATGGGACAACAGCTGCTCCGTTCCTAGCAACGAAATGTCTGGATCATTTGGCAACACAATACAAAGACAGACTACCAGTAGGATCAACAACATTAAAAACCGATTTCTACGTTGACGACTGTCTAACTGGAGCAAACACTATTCCAGAGGCAATTTATGTTCGACAAGAACTAAATAAGATATTGCTACCGTCCGGATTCAAATTGCGCAAGTGGTGCTCTAACAATGAGACACTTCTCCAAGGAATCCCCAAAGAGGATATTGTAAGCGATGTCAAACTAGGAGAGACACTACAGCACTACAGATAGAAAACTCTGGGTCTCATCTGGATGCCGAAGAAGGACAAATTGTGTGGACGAACACCAAAAAAACGAGGGGGATCGTTGTGAGTTGCTGCGGACAGCGCAACTCTACAGTTATACCCGATACTAAGTCAGTATGGCTCTCCTCCGGCAGACGCCGCTAATATTAAACGACACGACAAAGAGTGCGTGCGAGAGAGACAGAAAATCAGTCTGAGCGTGACGTCGGGCGCTGCGTTGCCAGTGCAAATTGATTTGTTCCTTTTGGCTATAAAAATTATCTGATCTGATCCAGATTCAGCAATCTGATAGATATGGTCGTTATCTATGATTCTACAGATTTTCGTCCTTTGTGTGGGCGGAAAGGGGTGGGGCGAAATTCTGAGATATACGTTTTATAGTGAGATCTAACAGGAGTATGTGTACCAAATTTGATTACTCTAGCGTTAATTGTCTCTGAGATTTGTGGATGCCCCAGATTTTCGTCCTTTGCGGGGGCGGAAGGGGGTGTGTCGAAATTTTGACACAAAACGGTCAAGGTCCGATATCACAGGAGTGTGGATACCAAATTTGGTTGCTCTAGCTCCTATGGGTTCTGAGATCCTTGAACTCATATTTTGCAATTGGCAAAACCGACCATGAAACCTGTGTGTTAGAGAGAGACAGAGCGAGAAATAATGAAATTGTTTTCTTGATTCTGGCTATAATAATTATACGATCTAGTTCAGATTTGGCACTCTAGAAGATATAGTCATCCTCTACGCTTCTGATTTTTTAGTTTTTTCGTATCGTCGAAATTGTTGATGCCACAGATTTTCGCCCTTTGTGGGGGCGGAAGTGGGCGGGGCAAAGTTTTGAAATATTCTTGTAGCAGTGACGTATCACAGAAATCTGGATCCAAAACATCGTTGCTCTAGCTTTTATAGTCTTTGAGCACTAGGCGCTGAAGGGGACGGACAGACGGACAGACGGACAGACGGACGGACGGACGGACGGACAGACGGACAGACTCAATCGACTCGGCTATTGATGCTGATCAAGAATATATATACTTTATGGGGTCGGAAACGATTCCTTCTGGACGTTACACACATCCACTTTTACCACAAATCTAATATACCCCAATACTCATTTTGAGTATCGGGTATAAAAAGGCTACACGTATCACCAAACGGGTGGTATGTTCCGAACTGGCCCAAATATTTGACCCACTAGGACTTTTTACACCGGTGGTAGTAAAAGCAAAAATCTTCATGCAACAGCTTTCGGAGCTCAAACTGGATTGGGATGACAAATTGCCAACTCCAAAACGAATGGAAGGAATACCGGGAAGGCCTACAAACATTGAACAAGATGCAAATTCCCCGGCAATTCCAATTACCCAAGAACTCCACACGTTTGTAGATGCATCAGAGCGAGCATATGGCGCAGCAGTATACGTACGCGTTACATACAAAAATAACCAAAAAAGACTGCTCTGTTCCAAATCACGTGTGGCGCCGACATTCAAACAGTCACTACCACGGTTAGAACTGTGTGCTGCAGTCCTGGGTTCCGAGCTCACAAACCGAGTCCGACAGGATCTGCACATGGATATTAACACGGTTCTAGGATGCTTTTGGAGTGATTCCACCGTTGTGCTATCCTGGATAAACGCATCATCATCAACATACCATACAAATCGGCAATTGGCAGTCGAATAGCCAAAATCCAGGTGCTAATCACAGTCACAATGGCGTCATGTGTCATCGGCCAACAACGCAGCCGATGTCTTGTCGAGAGGGATCGCAGAATGCAGATTGGCAGATCACACTTGTGGCTATATGGACCATTATTTCTGCACGGATCTCGAGACAAATTCACGAAGGCACCCATCATAGAACCCAGCAATCTTGGGAAAAGGGCTAAGCATGTAAGCTTGCCAAACACACCTAACGCATTCGGGGACGAATTATATACATACATGCAACGCATTGTAGCATATATGTTACGCTTCTGCTACAAAACCAACAGAGCGCATACAACGACACTCTGCGCAGGAGAACTGAATCATGCCCGCACTATAATCCTGGGAACCATCCAACAAGTCGAGTTTACAGCAGAGTTAAAACAGTTACAACGCTATAAGACTGTGGATAGAAAGAGCTCGATCATATCGCAATTCCCCTTCCTAGGAGACGATGAGCTCATCCGAGTTGGTGGTAGACTTGAAGAAGCTCCACTTCCATACAACGCAAAACACCTAGTTTTGCTACCATACAATGACCCAATCGTCAAAATGATCTTGCGTGAACTCCATGAGGAGAACATGCATTGTGGTGCTCAAGCATTAAGGGCGATTTCAAGACAACAGGATGCGGGTGTGAGACTGCCATCGTGCTCTAGTAGACTGCTATTAGTAAACCTCCCATCCTTAGTTAACCGTAGAAAAATGCTTGGTGTGATTTTTGTGCGCAACTTGATCAGGGGTGACATAGACAGCCGCATAAGCTTCACGATTCCCATTAGGTTAGGTTAGGTTAAGGCGGTAGCCGGGAGGGGGGGAGGATAAGAGCCTCCCGCCCCCAAGCTCACTTGGACCTATAAAAGGTCCGTTGTGTTGCCGCATGGGCATGTGCCCCTTCGCGTTGCCCGAACCGTGAGAGCATACTACTGCAGGTTAAGGGCAGTCCCATCCGGTGGCTTGGATGTATTTGGACAAGGTCCCTGGTTTGATTACGGACAGGTCCAAAATGTCCGTGAGGAAAGCGGCCCCGAGAATACGAAGACGACGATTTCCAAGGGCTGGGCAGTGGCAGAAGAAGTGGGGGACCGATTCCTCCTCCTCCTCGTCGCGACAACTCCTGCAGAAGTCGTTATGAGGGATTGACAGTCTAGAGGCGTGAGTGCCGATCTGCCAGTGTCCCGTAATGGCTCTAGTAACTGCAGAGCACTGTGCTCTGCTGAGTTTATACAGCTCTGCTGAGCGCTTCTTCGATCGATATGGCCATATCAATCTTGAGACTTTACAGGAAACGGTTTGCTGCCATCTCCTATTGGCATTTTGCTCGAACAATTCGTGCGTTAGGAGCCTGCACGTAGCCAAGGGCATCGCTACTTGCTCCCTCTCGGGTAGGAGAGGAATCGTAGTACCCTGCCTGGCTAGCTCGTCGGCGGCGTCATTCCCCTCGATGTCCCTGTGGCTGGGGACCTATATAAGGAAGAGATCTAACTGCTCTGCGATCTCGTGCAGAGACCTGCGGCAGTCATTTACAGTCGCTGAGTTCGACGATATTGAGCCTAGAGCTTTGATAGCTGCTTGGCTGTCCGAGAAGACGCACACTAAGTGCGTATCTAGAAGTAATTTGGAGACGATCGAAATGGCCTCCTTGATGGCTTCAACCTCCGCTTGGAACACACTACAGTGATCCGGGAGCCTGAAGCAATGACTGATGTTCAGCTCGCTGCAGTAGACTCCGCCTCCCACGCGGCCGTCTAGCTTTGAGCCATCAGTGTAGAAGTGGACCGCATTTGCAGGTCCTGGTTCGCCCATCTCCCAGTCCTCCCTAGATGGGATTGATACCTGGAAGGGCGTCGAGAGGTGATCACTGGGGATACAGTAATCTGTCCTCTCTGGTAATTGCGGGAGTCTCATCAGGAGTCCCGAGTGCCCAACCGCGGATGCTTTCCACAGTCTGGCTTCTCTCATTCTGAGGGCGGAAAGTGTTGCCACCTTCTTTCCCATGAGATCCACAGGGAGGAGGTCCAGCACAGTATCCAGGGCTTTCCCTGGAGTAGTGCGTAGCCCGCCAGTTATGCATAGCTCTGCCATGCGTTGAACTCTGCTGAGTTTATTGAGGCATGTCCTTCTGTCCAAGGCTGGCCACCATACCACCACTCCATAGAGCATGATTGGTCGTATGATGGCGGTGTAGAGCCACCGAACTATATAGGGGGTCATTCCCCATTTTAGTCCGATGGCTTTCCTGCAAGTATAGAGGGCCACTGTGGCCTTCTTTACTCTATCCTCTATGCTCAATTTCCAATCGAGCTTTCTATCGAGGATTAGGCCAAGATACTTGGCGTTGTTGCTGAAGACTAGCGTTTCCCCACATAGTCTTGGGGGAATCAGTACCGGAACTTTGTACTTCCTAGTGAAAAGCACCAGTTCCGTTTTAGACGGGTTGACGCCTAACCCGCATTTGTCTGCCCATTTCGACATTTTCGTGAGAGTACTTGTCATGCACTCACACAATGTCTGCGGAAATTTTCCGGAGAATGCTATGGCAACATCGTCCGCGTACGCCACCACACGGCAGCCACCCCGCTCTATCTCCCGCAGCAGTGTGTTCACTGCCACGTTCCATAGGAGGGGCGAGAGGACTCCGCCCTGCGGTGTGCCTCTGCTGACAAATCTGGTACACGTTGACGTGCCCAGTGATGCCTCAACCGTCCTGCATTGTAGCATCTGATCGATCAGGCTTACCGTCCTGGAGTCAACGCCCAGATCCGTCAGTGCGCCCGTGATGGCGGTCGGAAGGATGTTGTTAAAGGCGCCTTCTATGTCGAGGAAGGCTACTAGGGTGTACTCCTTAAAATTAAGGGATGCTTCGATGATCGATGTGATCGAGTGTAGGGCCGTTTCGGTGGATCTTCCCTTCCGATAGGCATGCTGGGAGTCTGAGATCAGACTGGACGGAATGCACGCCGTTAGATGCAGCCCCAGGAGCCGCTCCATCGCCTTTAGAAGAAAAGACGATAGACTTATGGGTCTGAAATCTTTTGGGGCAGTGTGCGAGGGCTTGCCTGCCTTGGGTATGAATACGACTTTGGTCTGAAGCCAGGTGTCAGGAATGCACCCGTGGGAGAAGATTCCCTCGTAAATTATTTTGAGCCAGTTAATGGCTTTATGTCCCGCGTGAATCAGTTGGGCAGGAAAAATGCCGTCTGGCCCCGCGGACTTGTAGGGTTTAAAGCTTCTGATCGCCCAGGAAATGTTCTCCTGGCTTAGCAGTCCCAAGATGGCATTTGAGGCGACAGCAGGAGGCGCGAGGTAGTTGGGTCTGTTTTCATCGCAGCCAGGGAAGTGGGTATTTAGGAGAAGATTTAGCGACTCCTCGCTGGACGTAGTCGACGACTGGTCGGTGTTCTTCAAGTAGCCCAGGGTGGGTGTTGTCTTCGAGAGAACTCTGCGCAAGCGTGAGGCTTCTGAGTTACTCTCGATTTCGCTGCAGAACTTACGCCAGGAGGCGCGTTTGGCTTTTCTAAGTTCTTTGTTGTAGGTTGACAGACTGGCCTTGTATTCGGCCCAGTTTTGCTCAACGTTTTCAGCCTTAGCTTTATTGAAGAGTCTCC
The DNA here is from genome assembly GCF_003369915.1 of Drosophila miranda. Classification (NCBI taxonomy): domain Eukaryota; kingdom Metazoa; phylum Arthropoda; class Insecta; order Diptera; family Drosophilidae; genus Drosophila; species Drosophila miranda. The sequence goes on from NC_046674.1 coordinate 44,518,386, forward strand.
GGGAGGCTTTCCGGAGTTCACCCAGTTTCGGATTCCACCATTCAGGTTTCTTCCGGCCTCTGTTCTTGCCAGAGGGTCATGCTTTGTCGAGCGCCTTATTGCAGGCGTCGGTAAAGATCTTAAGAAGACGAGTCGTGGCCTCCGTGGAGAACTCCTCCTCAGATGGGGGCTCAGGGAGAACACGACAGAGGTAATCAGAGTACCGAGTCCAGTTTGTCCGCCTGATGTTTCGGAATCGGACTGGCTTCGGTACTGAGAAGGAGAAGACAGTTTCCACGTACCTGTGGTCCGAGAAGGAGTGCTCTTCCAGGACCCTCCAGGATACAATGTTACGCTGTATCTCATGAGAGGCAAGCGTGAGGTCCAGGACCTCCTTGCGGTTTTTAATGATAAAGGTGGGATCACTACCCCGGTTTAGTAAGACCATCTGAGTGGTCAGTAAGTAACTGAAAAGTTACCCACCCTTTCGTTTGTGTCAGTGCTTCCCCACTGACAGTGATGTGCATTGGCATCGCACCCCACAATTAGGCCGATGTCCTTGGCCGAGCAGTCTGCGATTAGAGCCCGGAGAGGCGCGTGTGGAGGGGGGTCTGGTTGTTCATGCCCCATGTATGCGGAGCAGATCCTCAGTGAGCGCTCCTGGCCTTCGAGGCTCACTGCGGTGTGGTCTTCATTGCTGAAATTTGGGAGCAAAAATAAGTGCAACTCTCTTTTTGCAAGAATGCAGGTACCAATTTTACCTGCGGTTTCAGCTACATATAGCTTGTAGTCAGAAGTCCTCAGACCGGAGACCCTGTTTCGGAGGATCCAGGGCTCCTGAATGAGGACTATGTCGGCTCCACCCTTGGCCAGGTGGAGCAGTAGAGCAGCGCATGCTGCCTTACAATGGTGGAGGTTTATCTGCAGGAGCGTCAACGACATTCCTGAGGCTCGCCTCCACCATTGTTGCTTCTAGATCGCTGTCAGGGGACTCCGGCTCCTCCCCGACAACGATGTGGCTGAGACCTCTGGCTAGGTCGCTCTCGTCGAACGCGTAGTCGTCCAAGATATCGTCCGACATCATGGACGCCGCATCCGACGCCGGGTTGTCTTCCTCGCACGAGGCCCCCTCTTTCGGGATCTCCGGCAGCTCTCGGTCTGGCTCGACCTCCGCTTGCCTGCCCTTGCGATCGGACTTGTAAGTGGATATGGTGACCTTCTTGTAGCCATAATCCACTACACCGTCCGACTTTGCGAGGAGATCAATGGATTCCTCATTTAGGACGAGGATAATCTGGCGCCTCTGCCCTTGGATATCCTCCACCTTTGCCACCTTCCAATCGGCTGTAGGAAGGTGGGGGTTGCAGACCTGCAGTAACCTGAGGATCTTCTCAGGCTCTGCAGGCTTGGCCGAGACCCACGCTCTGGCTCTCGGGCGACTAGGGACATCTTCCCACTTCACGGCCTCCAGTTTCGCCCCTGGATAGACCTCTTTTAGGGCCACCACCGCCTTCATGTAGAGGGCCGCAGAGCGAGCGTCTTGGCAGGCGATGGCTTTCACCTTGCCTTGATGCCACCCTGCGTCCTCACACTTTGGCGGTGGTCCGCCGTTCTCCTCCAGTTCCAGTAGGAACCGGTCCTGGAGCTCGTTCTCCACCAGGTGCCACTTATCGCGAGGGAAATGGCCGTCCTCGGCGCCCCTGTCCAGGACACCGATCAGGGTCCTGCCCCTCGCCACCTCAGCGAACGACCGGTTCGTGAGGTGGGTCTTCACCCGCTTGGCTTGCTGGGCTTGGCCTGGCTGATTTGCGGGGTCCTCCGCTGAGCGTTGCCGCTTGTTGGCGGCCTTGGCTGCGCCCTTTCCGGCTTTGGCTGGCTGGAACAGTGGAAGGATTGAGCAGGCCCACAGCCTCTGCTCCTTTCCTTCGGCTGACGCCTTGAAGTTCGGGTCTTCCCATTAGACTCACTAGAAATTTTATACCGTTGTTCCTTCCACTTTGTAGATCGAATTATTCCTTGCATAAACCGTTTAGGGTCTTATGCTCGAATTGTAATTCCCTCTACCATGTTATATCCCCTACTATGAGAACATGAGAACATCCTCTTATTAAATTCAGAGCACTGTTAGATTCAGGATCACAGATAAACTTAATCTCTGAATGAATGGCATCAATGTTGTCACTCAAACTGAAAGACACAACATTACGGATCGAAGAAATTGGAGGTCAATCAAGGACCAGCAGGGCACGAGTAAATGTGCTCATGAAATCCCTTCACAATGGTTTTACGCAAAGAATTTAAGCTTTCGTATTACCACAGATAATAGCTGATCAACCAGCTCAGGCACTCGATTCAGAGAGCTTAAACGTACCAAGCAAGCTCTCACTGGCAGATCCAAACTTCCATAAGCCAGGCAAAATCGACATTCTAATCGGAGCCGATCATTACTATTCGTTGCTGCTACCAGTTCAACAGCAGTTAAGGGTAGGAGACCCGTTGCTACAAAACACAAAACTGGGATGGATTGTGGCAGGAAAAGTCAAGTATGCCCACAGTTCCTCACCCATTTGTGCAACGGGAGCTAACGAGCTCATGGAAAGATTCTGGACCATGGAAAAACCAAGCACTCCAGTAGAAGCACAGTGTGAAGCTCATTTTATAGAAAACCTTCAGACAACTCCCATATTCCGAACACTCTTCAGCCCTGGAGGAGTCTTTGGAAACTGCAACAAAAATATTCCTAGAGTTGGAGCGCCTCATTTCAACAGATACTTGGAAGAGTTATGTGAACTTCATGGAAGAGTATGAAGGACTAGGACATATGAAGATTGTGCCAGCATCAAAGATTCCAAAAAAACACTACTTCATTCCACATTACTGTGTACTCAAACCCGAGAGCACCACAACAAAGCTTAGGGTAGTATTTGATGTTTCATGTAAGTCAGCAAGCGGGAAATCTTTGAACGACATTCTGCATGCTGGACCCATAGTTCAGAGCGAACTTATGTCCATTCTGCTACGATTTCGAATTCATATGTACGTATTCACAGCGGACATAGAAAAGATGTGCCGGCAAGTGTGGATGAATCCGGAGGATCAATTCCATCAGATGATAGTCTGGAGAAACAACCCTTCCGAAGATCTCAGGTATTATCGCCTGAAAACAGTTACATATGGGACAACAGCTGCTCCGTTCCTAGCAACGAAATGTCTGGATCATTTGGCAACACAATACAAAGACAGACTACCAGTAGGATCAACAACATTAAAAACCGATTTCTACGTTGACGACTAACTGGAGCAAACACTATTCCAGAGGCAATTTATGTTCGACAAGAACTAAATAAGATATTGCTACCGTCCGGATTCAAATTGCGCAAGTGGTGCTCTAACAATGAGACACTTCTCCAAGGAATCCCCAAAGAGGATATTGTAAGCGATGTCAAACTAGGAGAGACACTACAGCACTACAGATAGAAAACTCTGGGTCTCATCTGGATGCCGAAGAAGGACAAATTGTGTGGACGAACACCAAAAAAACGAGGGGGATCGTTGTGAGTTGCTGCGGACAGCGCAACTCTACAGTTATACCCGATACTAAGTCAGTATGGCTCTCCTCCGGCAGACGCCGCTAATATTAAACGACACGACAAAGAGTGCGTGCGAGAGAGACAGAAAATCAGTCTGAGCGTGACGTCGGGCGCTGCGTTGCCAGTGCAAATTGATTTGTTCCTTTTGGCTATAAAAATTATCTGATCTGATCCAGATTCAGCAATCTGATAGATATGGTCGTTATCTATGATTCTACAGATTTTCGTCCTTTGTGTGGGCGGAAAGGGGTGGGGCGAAATTCTGAGATATACGTTTTATAGTGAGATCTAACAGGAGTATGTGTACCAAATTTGATTACTCTAGCGTTAATTGTCTCTGAGATTTGTGGATGCCCCAGATTTTCGTCCTTTGCGGGGGCGGAAGGGGGTGTGTCGAAATTTTGACACAAAACGGTCAAGGTCCGATATCACAGGAGTGTGGATACCAAATTTGGTTGCTCTAGCTCCTATGGGTTCTGAGATCCTTGAACTCATATTTTGCAATTGGCAAAACCGACCATGAAACCTGTGTGTTAGAGAGAGACAGAGCGAGAAATAATGAAATTGTTTTCTTGATTCTGGCTATAATAATTATACGATCTAGTTCAGATTTGGCACTCTAGAAGATATAGTCATCCTCTACGCTTCTACGTTTTTAATTTTTTCGTATCGTCGAAATTGTTGATGCCACAGATTTTCGCCTTTTGTGGGGGCGGAAGTGGGCGGGGCAAAGTTTTGAAATATTCTTGTAGCAGTGACGTATCACAGAAATCTGGATCCAAAACATCGTTGCTCTAGCTTTTATAGTCTTTGAGCACTAGGCGCTGAAGGGGACGGACAGACGGACAGACGGACAGACGGACGGACGGACGGACAGACGGACAGACTCAATCGACTCGGCTATTGATGCTGATCAAGAATATATATACTTTATGGGGTCGGAAACGATTCCTTCTGGACGTTACACACATCCACTTTTACCACAAATCTAATATACCCCAATACTCATTTTGAGTATAAAAAGGCTACACGTATCACCAAACGGGTGGTATGTTCCGAACTGGCCCAAATATTTGACCCACTAGGACTTTTTACACCGGTGGTAGTAAAAGCAAAAATCTTCATGCAACAGCTTTAGGAGCTCAAACTGGATTGGGATGACAAATTGCCAACTCCAAAACGAATGGAAGGAATACCGGGAAGGCCTACAAACATTGAACAAGATGCAAATTCCCCGGCAATTCCAATTACCCAAGAACTCCACACGTTTGTAGATGCATCAGAGCGAGCATATGGCGCAGCAGTATACGTACGCGTTACATACAAAAATAACCAAAAAAGACTGCTCTGTTCCAAATCACGTGTGGCGCCGACAGCCAAACAATCACTACCACGGTAAGAACTGTGTGCTGCAGTCCTGGGTTCCAAGCTCACAAGCCGAGTCCGACAGGATCTGCACATGGATATTAACACGGTTCTAGGATGCTTTTGGAGTGATTCCACCGTTGTGCTATCCTGGATAAACGCATCATCATCAACATACCATACAAATCGGCAATTGGCAAATCGAATAGCCAAAATCCAGGTGCTAATCACAGTCACAATGGCGTCATGTGTCATCGGCCAACAACGCAGCCGATGTCTTGTCGAGAGGGATCGCAGAATGCAGATTGGCAGATCACACTTGTGGCTATATGGACCATTATTTCTGCACGGATCTCGAGACAAATTCACGAAGGCACCCATCATAGAACCCAGCAATCTTGGGAAAAGGGCTAAGCATGTAAGCTTGCCAAACACACCTAACGCATTCGGGGACGAATTATATACATACATGCAACGCATTGTAGCATATATGTTACGCTTCTGCTACAAAACCAACAGAGCGCATACAACGACACTCTGCGCAGGAGAACTGAATCATGCCCGCACTATAATCCTGGGAACCATCCAACAAGTCGAGTTTACAGCAGAGTTAAAACAGTTACAACGCTATAAGACTGTGGATAGAAAGAGCTCGATCATATCGCAATTCCCCTTCCTAGGAGACGATGAGCTCATCCGAGTTGGTGGTAGACTTGAAGAAGCTCCACTTCCATACAACGCAAAACACCTAGTTTTGCTACCATACAATGACCCAATCGTCAAAATGATCTTGCGTGAACTCCATGAGGAGAACATGCATTGTGGTGCTCAAGCATTAAGGGCGATTTCAAGACAACAGGATGCGGGTGTGAGACTGCCATCGTGCTCTAGTAGACTGCTATTAGTAAACCTCCCATCCTTAGTTAACCGTAGAAAAATGCTTGGTGTGATTTTTGTGCACAACTTGATCAGGGGTGACATAGACAGCCGCATAAACTTCACGATTCCATTAGACTCACTAGAAATTTTATACCGTTGTTCCTTCCACTTTGTAGATCGAATTATTCCTTGCATGAACCGTTTAGGGTCTTATGCTCGAATTTTAATTCCCTCTACCATATTATGTCCCCTACTATGAGAACATGAGAACATGAGAACATCCTCTTATTAAATTACTAATTCTCACACACCTTTCTAGTAATTAGTAATTGTGGTGGTATTCGTATTTATATTTTGAATGCATGCTTAGTTTCTTAGCAAGTGTAGTGCTAACTTTCCTCGAATATTAGTCTTACAACTATCTTTTCTGCATTTACGCGTTTGGTTCGGCTACGCACAACGCGTAATGCGGCAGCGCCCCTCGGGCTGCCTGGAATCTGCGCGTAACAGCCTTCTGCTGGTGTCTCAAGATCCAATTGTCGGTAATTGCATCGCCTCTTGCAAGATACTTTCATTTCATGTCAACGTACAATTATATGCCACACTCTTAACCACTCTCAGTCGATAAGCAATAACGTGAATTTTAAGCTATGCACAGTGGCCAATATGTGGCCCAGTATGTTTATATCTGTTTAAATATGAACCGCGCACTTTGCAATGATCAGCACTTGATGTTTGCATACGCGGTACATATGTATGTATGTATATAAGTTTTTATTTTTCCTTATTTTCTTTTCATATATTTCTCTCTCTCTTTCCTTTTTTTTGAACAACTTGTGCTGATCAGCACTTGGTGTCCACATAGTCACACAAATTGTTAGCATGTTCGTTAGTACCCATGGCAATGATCAGCACTCGATGCTTGCACAGTGGTACCTATGTATATATAGATATATATATTTATTTTTTTACGAATATTGTTTGCTCTCTTTTTTTGTTTGGAACAATTGCGGTGATCAGCACTTGATGTCCGCATAGTTACGCAAATTATTTAAAATTTTTGTTAGTGCACACTGCAATGATCTGCACTAGATGTTTGCGCAGCGGTACATTTACATTTATATATTTATTTTTTCATATATTTATTCTCTTTTTTTTTTTTTTGAACAACTTGTGGGAATAACAATTGTTTTTTGAATAGTGACGCCACCTTTGCATGGTAGAGATTATACTTTTTTGCAAACAAAATTTTATTCATTTCTTATCAAAAAAATTCCATTATGATTTTTATTATTATTATTATTTTTTTGTCCACTCCTAACACTGCCATTGAGTGCTATTATTATAATAAATCCAATGTGGAAAATCATCCTGCGATCCTCGGTACGTAGTCCAGCTGCACCAATTACCAGTCTGGTGTTCTGGCTCTTCCAGATGATCCTGGGTATTCTGGTATGGGTTTGTAGTCTGACTGCTCAGTTTAAAGTTCCAATTCCCAGTGAACTGGGTTTATTTCGATATTCTTAAGAGGCATTCGCAGAGGCTCTCTAGCTTATTAAATAAGATGCAATGATATAATGCGTCAGCATTATGCCAGATTTCGGGTACAAGATTTATGTTGCTTACATTGCATCTCGGGTATGTGATGGCGGCTGTTTATGATGCGGTGGACAATGTAGTCGTCAGTCAAAGTGTCGTGATGGACAAAGTAATGTCCGGGTTGAACGACATAGTCGTGCAGTGAAACATAGCCAATACCCAAGGGGGTTTAGGTGGGGGAGCTGCAGAGACGTTTTCGGTAATTCGCGCGCCCTCTGTCTACGGGGCATCATAATAAACACGCCATAAAACAGCTTTTTGGTCTCTCATGCAAAATAATGGTATTGTAAAGTCTTCGGTACGATCTACTGGAACCCCCCTAAGTGCATTTAATTTTGGGATGATAGTGAGAGCATTCTACGATTTGAATAGGCAGACTGAACCCCTTTTGAAATGGCTCGTAGTCTAATCTCCTCATTGCCCCGGTCTCAACTAGAGCTGCAAAAAATTGGTTTGCGATCAAACGAGCTGGTTAAAAGGATGAATGACCAGAGGCATGGAGAATACCATGAAGGGCTTAGCGCAACTTTGACAAACTGCACACCAGGCAATTGCGACCAGTGAACCCAAGGCAAGAAAAAACGAGGGCGATCGTTGTGAGTTGCTGCTGCGACCGCAACTCTACAATTAAACCCAAAACATAGTGAGTACGGCTACATTGAGCGACAAAGAGTGCGTGAGGGAGGAACAGAAAACGTGTCTGAACGTGCCGTCGGGCGCTGCGCAGCCACTGCAAATTTGTTTCTTTTGGCTATAAAATTATCCGATAGTTCCTAGATTCAGCAATCTGGTAGATATGGTCATTTTCTATGATTCTGCGTTTTTGGTTTTCTCGTATCTTTAAAATTATGGATACCACAGATTTTCGTTCGTTGTGTGGTCGGAAGGGGGTTGGGCGAAATTTTGAAATACTTTTGTAACAGTGTGATCCAACAGGAGCGTGAATGCAAAATTTGGTTGCTCTAGCCTTAATAGACTCTGAGATCTGGAGATGTCACAGATTTCAAAATGCCACTTGTAACATTGAGATCCAACAGGAGTGTGGATACAAATATTGGTTGCTTTAGCTCTAATAGTCTTTGCGATCTGTGGAAGCCACAGATCTGTGTCCTTTACGGGGTGGGGAGATATTTTGAAATACACTTGTATCAGTGACATATCACAGAAATCTGGATACAAAATGTCGCTGCTCTAACTCTTATAGTCTCTAAGCACTAGGCGCTCATAGGCGCGGACAGACGGTCAGACAGACATGGCTTAATCGACTCGGCTATTGATGCTGATCAAGAATATATATACTTTATGGGGTCGGAAACGATTCTTTCTGGACGTTACACACATTCATTTTCACCACAAATCTAAAGAAATCATTTTTACGGTCCATGACTCTCAGACAAGTGTGCCAGACAAACGCTAATAGTGGAATTGGTAAGAATGGAGTTAGGAGAGGAGAGCAGTAGCAGCAGCAGCTAATGAGAGAGAGCGCTACTGAACAGAATGTTTCGAGAGAGAAAGAGCAGTTATTTAAGTTTGGGTGATGGGGAGAGAGAGTGATAAAACAACAAAAATATAAAATATCAAATATCGTTCGTTCTCTTTCGTAGATCAGACGCGTTTTTGTTTTGCGGTCCGCATATTTTCCCTTTTTTTTGCATAAACAACCGGTGTTTTCATAAATAAACATTAAATACCTTCCTAATCCAACCTACTATCTGGAAATCTATCCATTCCGCGAGTGCATGCCTTTTGATTATTATTATTTATTTAATTATTATTTATTGAACTTAAAATTTTTTGGCGTCGGCTTGTTGTGTGTGTGGTATTGCCGTGAGTACATTACATTGCATTACAGCTCTCGTCTCTCGTCTTGTAGCTTTTGTTGTGATACTCTCTCGCTATCATCTCAACTTCAATAACTGTTCTTTCTCTCTCGCTCTTTAAACTTTCTGAGCAATAGCGCTCTCTGCTTAGTACCTCTCGCTATAACCACTCTCCACTCTGCTCTCTTTTTTTACCAATTCCGCTTTGAGCGTTGTCTGGCACATTGGTCTGATACCAATTTGTAACAATAAATAAATAAATAATAAAAATGGAATACGCTGTGGTCTGCGCCAAAAAAACCTGTAAGAAGCAGATCACCCACGATCAGACGAATGTCCCCTGCTTGCTCTGCGACAGCGTAGTGCTTCGTGAGTGATGCTATAGCCAAACGTAATGGGTTGCATTACAGTTGCGGAAGGGCTTTAAGGAGCTGACCGTTGGCTTTAAAAAGCAATACGATCGGCTCCTAGCCATGGAATCTCAATTTGGCAGTCTGCAACTGCTGAATGAGTCTCCGAGGCGTAAAAAGGTCACTCCGCGGGATCTGCAAGAACCAACCGTCACTCAGCCGTGCGCCGCCGAAAAACTGACTGACGAAAAACGACAAGTTTTTGTGTCACGGCTGGCCCCTGACCTCACATGTAATGATGTAATTGCTTTTATTCAAAGCAAAATAAAAGCCGTGGGATTAAAGGTGGAGAAATTTAACTTCTCTTATGCCAGGGAGATAGCCTCGTTTAAGATAAGCATCTCCCCAACTCAATTTGACACCATTTGCTCCGCCAAATTTTAGAAAGGACCGTTCGTCTCGACGTGCCGGAGGGGTTCTGATTGCAGTGGACTCTATTTTTACGTCGGAACACTTCACAGTCCAGGTTCAACTGGAACTGGAATTCCTGTGTGTAAAACTGATTCTTTCCGCTTGCGCTATATTCATTACTTGCTTGTATATTCCACCTTCTTCGGATATCTCTTTTTATGAGCAGCATTTGTCCGCTTTAACTGCTGTTTCTTCCTCGCTATCAGATAAAGATCATATGATAGTTCTTATTAACTTCAACTTGCCAGGAACTGTTTGGTCTTGGCACATTTTTTGATTTTTGTGTCCCGCTGTCCGATTTGATCTGGAAAACCCCCTTGGCTTACCAAAGAGTTATCCAGCCTAAAAAACTTAAAATCAAGACTTTATAAAAATTTCAGGAAGTTGGTTCTCCTACTTCTCACTCTCGCTATGTAATAGCTCGGTCAAACCTTTCAGTTCTTAATGCACAATGCTATAAGAACTACCTTTCTCGGTGCAGTATATGTCTTTCTCAGGACCCTAAACAGTTTTACTGCTCCGTAAACAGAAAGCGTGGCTGGCGAAAATCCTCTAGCTGAACCCTCCACGAGGGTGCCGGCTGGGCAATGGACACTGCATTACCCCGGACAAGGGTAATGCACTGTCGCTTGCTCTGTCCGAGGTAATGCAGTGTCTAGCTAAGGCTAGGGTCCGGCGTCTTCCCGATTCAAAGTCGGGGGAACCGAACCAGGGCCATGGCTAGAGGTGCCTGGCGGTCAGGCCTAAAACGCTAGGGGGTGGTCCCCCCGAAAAATATTAACCAGTATGGACCCTCGGGCCAAATATGGAGGCGAAGACAGATGAAGCACGGGTTGGGTTGTCAACCCAAACGTCGGTGGGAAGCGTGACTGCTACCACCGGCGGGCACGGGGAGGAGCAATCCTCTCTGCGTGTCGCCAGTGGTCACACCTCAGACTTGGCGGGAGCAGGCCAAGTCAGTTGTAAAGCTACTGCCACAACAACAACAACAACAAAAACTCACTCCGCAGCCTGCAAGTTGAGCTGCACAGATGCCGTAGTCGACACAGATACGGATCTGGAGAGCGTCTCTCTAAGCAGGACGGAGGAAAAGAGCCTTCTCCGCTCGCCAGAGCCAGGCACCAGCTCCCTGCGTAGGGAAGGGCCGAAGCGTTCCAAGGAGGGGATGAAGGCCAAAGCACAATACAAAGCGGCCCTCAACATCAAAAGCCGGCTGCAAGGTAAAGCAGACATCTCCCAGGAGGAGAAGGCCAAGCTAGCCTGGGCCGAGCAGCGAGTAGAGGAGGGCCGGCTACATTACGCTAAGATGCCACAGATGAGGGCGTCGATTGGCGAATATGCCAATAAGGTGGAGGAGATGATGGCCACCAAGAGGCGAGCAAGCGGCAACGCGGGCCCTAGAGTGCAGCCCCTCCACCGAAAGAGGCCAAGAAGCCAGCGAAACCGAAAGCGAAGGTCAGCGATGTGACCAAACGACATTTGATCGTGGCACTCATCGACCGGAGCGAGGAAAACGGCAAGATGTCAGCGGCACAGTGGAAGCTTGTGCACGCGCGTCTCGTCGACGCACTGTTCGCACACATGGAGGAAGACCCCGCGGCCCCAATGCCCACGTTCGATGGTGCTGGGTGGCTAAATGGGGTTAAGATCCTAAAGTGCAACGACGATCCGACCCTAAGGTGGCTGACGCGTACGGTCTGCCAACTGGGGGCGATGTGGGACGGGGGCCAAGCTGGAGGTTGTGGACCGGGAGCTTATCCCGTCCAAGCCTAAGGCGAAGGTACTCTTCCCCATCACAATCCTGGGGGACCGAGCGCTGAAGCTCCTTCAGCGGCAAAACGCGGACGTGCCAACGACCGATTGGAGGATCCTACACATTGGTGGCCCACAACCCAACGAGGGGGGCCAATGTGTGATCCTCCAAATAAACAAGGAGGCAGAGGATCTGCTGTATCCCAAGTTCGGGAAGATGGCGTGGGGCATGGGTAGCGTCTACCTGCGCCTCAAAAAGCGCCACCCTGAGGACAAGGACGCGCATACCCTGCAGGTAGGCGAGGTGGAAAAGGACTTAGGTCTCGAGTCCATCGTGGAGGCCGCCCAGGGTCTTGCGCTTGAGGACGAAGACGAGGAAGACGGTGACCTGACGCTAGTAGTCAACCCGTCGGGTGCAAGTGAGCCAGCCACCCATGCTGAGTGTGCTGCAGCTCAACTTGCATAAAAGCAAGGTAGCGTCGGCGGAGCTCCTCATCGCCATGGAGCAAGGGCTCGCCGACATAGCTCTAATCCAGGAGCCCTGGATTGCGACAGGCAATTCAGTGGCCGGACTAAAGTCCTCAAATCACAACTTGTTCTACACAACATCGGTAAGCAGGAACAGAACCGTCGTACTCGTACGAAAGGGAATCCATGCTTACCTTATGTCTCATTACAGCACGGATGACCTGCCAGTAGTGATGCTGGAAAGTGAGGAAAAGCGCCTTCGGGTAGCTTCCTGCTATATGGCTCATGACAGACCCACACCATCCGACGAACTTAGGAGTCTGGTGACAGAAGCCGGTACCAAAAACTATCAACTCGTCATCGGGACGGACGCCAATGCCCACCACAATGTGTGGGGAAGCACCGACATCAATGATAGAGGTGAGCCACTCTTAGACTTTATACTAGCAACTAATCTACATATAGCAAACGTCGGGGAGGAGCACACCTTCGTGGGTCCGACTTCATCCAACGTGCTAGACCTAACACTAGCAACGGGAAACAGTACTACGGTATCTAGCTGGAGGGTCCTTGAAAGACCCTCCTTCTCAGATCACAAGTACATTCAGTTTAAGTGCGACTTCAAACATTCTTCGAAGGTAATAGTCTATAGAAACCCCCGGAATACAAACTGGGAAAAGTTTAAAAAGACAGTTACTACGAAGCTCGCGAGTCCGGGCACAGTGAAATCCGCGGAGGACATAGAGAAGTCTCTAGAGACCCTATCCAACGCGTTGCTGGACGCCTACCACACATCGTGGAAACCCTCGAGGACGAAGAAGAGGTCCAAGCCACTCTGGTGGAGCCGGGATCTCTCTCTTCAAAGGGACAACCTCAAGGAATTCTTTAAGATCGCCAAACAAGCGAACGAAGGGATCGTCTATGAGGAATACAGACTCCTACTCAGAAGCTACAAGAAGGAAATACGTAAAGCACAACGGAACTCGTGGAGGACCTTCTGCTCCAACATCGAGAAAGTACCAGAAACCGCACGGCTACGGAAGCTGCTCTCTAAGCAGCCTACCATACAAAGCCAATTAAAGCTAGATGACGGACAGTGGACAGAGGGCAGTGACGAAGCCCTAACAGCACTAATGGAGGAACATTTCCCTGGTTGCACCGAGGTCGCTGATGCCAAAGAGCACCAGGACCTAGCAACCGAGGAACAACACCCCCCAACAGATCTGTTAACCACCAAGCGAATCCACTGGGCAATAGACTCCTTTGCGGGCACAAAAGCACCAGGACTTGACGGGATATTCCCAGCCATGATGCAGGTGACCAAAGAGGCGATTACCCCATGGCTCTCCGCAATATTCACAGCTTGTATAAGTACTGGCTATATCCCTATCCAATGGAGAGCCTCGAGAGTTGTCTTCCTCCCAAAGGCAGGAAAGTGCAGCCATGCGAGTCCCAAGGACTATAGACCGATAAGCCTTACCTCCTTTATATTAAAAACACTAGAAAAGCTGCTGGACTTACACATCAGGAATGAGGTAGGGGGACTGATGTCAACCAACCAGCATGCCTATACTAAAGGGAAATCGGTGGAGACCGCACTACACTCGATAGTAGCTACCATTGAGAAAGCCCTTCACAATAAAAAGTATGCACTGGGAGTATTTATGGACATCTCCGGAGCATTCAACAACGTGGCTACGGAAGCAATAACAAATTGCCTGGTAGCGACTAATACACACCCAGCAATCAACCAGGAACCTCATAGGTTGCAGACGGGTGCAATCAGAGTGGGGCACCGCTTCCATGGTGAAAGAGGCACACAGAGGCACACCCCAGGGTGGAGTCCTGTCGCCCGTCCTGTGGAATCTGGTGGTCGACGACCTCATCAAGAGATACGAAAGGAAAGCCCTAATAATAACAGCTTATGCGGACGACATAAGCATACTTATTACGGGTGTTTGCCCATCGACCCTCAGCTCACTAATGGAACGTACACTCAGGGAGATACGCGAGTGGGCGGAAGAAGACGGACAAGACGGACCTCATCCTCTTTACCAAGAGGTACAAGGTACCGATATGGACCCCCCCGAAGATCAATCAAACTAGGCTAACCCAAAAAACACAAGTCAAATACCTGGGCACAGTACTGGATAGTAAACTGGCATGGAAACCCAATGTATTGGAAAGGGTGAAGAAGGCCACCATTGCGCTTTACGCATCCAAGAAGATGCTCAGCAGCACATGGGGCCTGTCTCCTGCTCTGATGCACTGGATTTACATCTCGGTGGTACGACCAACTCTGCTGTATGGAGTCTTAGTGTGGTGGCAAGCTACTGGAAAGAAAACGTATCATAAGCTTATGGAAAGGACTCAGCGACAGGCTCTGCTCTGTATTACAGGGGCGCTGAGGTCAACCCCAACAAAAGCACTCGAAACCCTACTTGGAATCGAACCCCTAGACATCCACGCCCGTCTGACTGCAGGAAAGGCAGCACAACGCCTCATCGCTTCAGGAAATATGTCGCCACAAGAATACGGGCATAGTTCAATTGGAAGGAAAATGAACAGATCAACTGATTACATGACCCCCCAAACATGCCTCGACGTAAAAACAACTGCTTCTTTGGGACCTGAAGACTGGAAAATCGGAAGAGACCAAACTGAGCACCTCAATATATATACGGACCGCTCCAAGATGGACGGAGGAGTAGGAGCGGGCCTATACTGTACAGACCCTGAGATAAGGCTGTCATATAAGCTACCTGACCATTGCAGCATATTCCAGGCAGAGGTTTTTGCCATCAGGAAAGCAGCAGAGGTCGCTCTTCTCACTGAAAGAGCACACGATGCGGTCAAGCTATTCGTCGACAGCCAAGCGGCGATAAGATCCATGCAGTCGTCAGCAGTCAGTTCCAGAAATGTCTTGGCGAGCAGGGAGGCAGTAGATACCCTAAGCACGACAAAGTCAGTGCGGATCTACTGGATTCCCAGCCACCAGGGCATCGAAGGAAACGAGACGGCGGACGTACTAGCTAAGGAAGGCGTCGGGCTGGCGAATACGAGAACCGAGAACGTGCCTGTCTCCCTTAGAAGTAGGTGGAGGAGTACCACCGCCTGCAGAACCTCGAAAATCATGTGCAAGGACCGCAATGATAAACTCAGCCACTACCTGCTGCACCTACCACGGAACGACTGCAGATTATTAGTGGGAATATTAACGGGGCATTGCCTGGCCGCGGCGCATGCAACAAAGCTAGGCATCACAAACAGAGACAGTTGTAGGAAATGTGAGGAACCTGGGGCAACCGAAACCCTGGAACATCTCATCTGCAACTGTCCTGCTCATAAGGGCAAGGACGAAGTACCTGGGCGCGCCAGTGCTGGCATCACTGGAAGATGGCTCCAAGAGGACGCCACAGCAACTACTGGCCTATGCGAAAAATACATCGATCCTCGAGGACTTCAAAATCCCCTAAACACTGCCGCGACGGTTCATTTTGTAATACGTCGGCAAATAATGATCAGGCAATTGCCGATCTTTTTGCCCAATTTTTCCAAACCACCTATTCTGAGGAAAGCCACTCTGGTCATCCGTTCATACGCTTTGCCGAGGTCGAATGGCATTTTCAGTCCCTTGTTAAGTGAATGTTCTTTACTTCATGATCTTCGACTAGTTAAGCCGGTGTTTTCACCGGGTCCAGACGGGGTTCCAGGTTGTGTACTCAGGTACTGCGCCGAGGCTCTGTGTGGACCCTTGCTTAAACTATTAACCCTGTCCATCGATTCTTCTTGCTTCCCCCGATCTGGAAGGAATCGTTTATAATTCCTCTTCATAAAAAAGGTAGCAAGTCTGACGCAAAAAATTATAGAGGTATAGCAAAGTTATCCGCTATTCCCAAAATGTTTGAGAAGGTATTAACTCCGCACTTGCAACATCTTTGCAAGTCACTTATATCTCCCACTCAGCATGGATTTATAAGGCGGCGCTCAATCACCACGAATTTGTTAGAGTTTACCTCTTTCATTAATAAAGGCTTTCAAGGTAACTTACAGACGGATGTTATCTACACCGATTTTAGTAAAGCATTCGACTCTGTAAACCATTCCCTTTTAGCGCATAAACTTGACCTTTTAGGGTTTCCGCCCAACCTCCTGAGATGGATTTCTAGTTATCTTTATTCCAGGTCTCAAAGAGTCCTCTTCAAAAACTTCCTCTCTTTACCAGTAAAGGTTTCTTCGGGAGTACCACAGGGCAGCCATCTAGGCCCTTTACTCTTCACACTCTTTATTAATGACTTGCCTTCGGTATTAACATACTCTCGAGTACTTATGTATGCGGATGATGTTAAACTCTGTGTCCAGTATAAGGAAATTTCATTTCATTCTCGCTTGCAATCCGATCTCAATAACTTTCAGTCATGGTGTTGTGCAAACTTGTTACACCTTAATGCCTCGAAATGGCAAGTTGTGACCTTTCATCGTTCTAGCCCTTTGTTGGCTCCCTATACCCTAATTGGTGGTTCTCTTGAGAGAATTACCCTGGTGGATGATCTGGGTGTTATGTTAGACCCCAAGTTAAAGTTTTCCGAACACATTTCTACCATGGTAAATAAGGCCATGGGCGTGCTTGGGTTTATAAAGAGGTGGTCAAAGGAATTTGACGACCCCTATATACCAAAGACTCTCTATTCCTCGCTTGTTCGTCCGATCTTAGAATACGGCTCCTGTGTATGGTGCCCTCAGTACAAAGTACACCAGGACCGTATAGAATCAGTACAGAAAAACTTTTTACTCTTTGATCTGCGGGGCCTTAACTGAGATGAAGGTGTGAGACTCCCATCTTACTCTAGTAGACTGCTATTAGTTAGCCTCCCATCCTTAGTTAGCCGTAGAAAAATGGTTGGTGTGATTTTTATGCACAACTTGATCAGGGGTGACATAGACAGCCGCATAAACTTCACGATTCCCATTAGACTCACTAGAAATTTTATACCGTTGTTCCTTCCACTTTGTAGATCGAATTATTCCGTGCTTGAACCGTTTAGGGTCTTAAGCTCGGATTATAATTCCCTCTGCCATATTTATTTATTTATTTATTATTCGCCAACGGAATCAAAACGAGGGGGAACGTTGTGAGTTGCTGCGGACACCGCAACTCTACGGTTATACCCGATACTAAGTCAGTATGGCTCTCCTCCGGCAGACGCCGCTAATATTAAACGACACGACAAAGAGTGCGTGCGAGAGAGACAGAAAATCAGTCTGAGCGTGACGTCGGGCGCTGCGTAGCCACTGCAAATTGATTTGTTCCTATTGGCTATAAAAATGATCTGATCTGATCCAGATTCAGCAATCTGATAGATATGGTCATTATCTATGATTCTGCGTTTTTAGTTTTCTCGAATGTGCAATATTGTGGATGCAACAGATTTTCGTCCTTTGTGGGGGCGGAAGGAGGTGGGGCGAAATTTTGAGATACACGTTTTATAGTAAGATCTAACAGGAGTGCGGATACCAAATTTGGTTACTCTAGCCTTAATAGTCTCTGAGATTTTTGAATATCCCCAGATTTTCGTCCTTTGCGGGGGCGGAAGAGGGTGTGGCGAAATTTTGAAACAAACTCGTCTCGGTCCGATATATTAGGAGTGTGGATACCAAATTTGGTTGCTCTAGCTTTTGTAGTCTCTGAGATCTGGCGCTAATGTTTTACTCTAAGCAAAGCCGCCTATGCTACGTGTGTGTTAGAGAGAGACAGGGCGAGAAAAAATGAAATTGTTTTCTTGATGCTGGCTATAATAATAATACGATCCAATTCAGATTCTGCAGTCTTAAAGATATGGTCATTCTCTACAATTCTACGTTTTTGGTTTTCTCATATCTTTAAAATTGTGGATGCCACAGATTTTCGTCCTTTGTGGGGGCGGAAGTAGGCGGGGCGAAGTTTTGAAATATTTTTGTAGCAGTGACATATCACAGAAGTCTGGATCCAAAACATCGTTGCTCTAGCTCTTATAGTCTTTGAGCACTAGGCGCTGAAGGGGACGGACAGACGGACAGACGGACGGACGGACAGACAGACAGGGCTCAATCGACTCGGCTATTGATGCTGATCAAGAATATATATACTTTATGGGGTCGGAAACGATTCCTTCTGGACGTTACACACATCCACTTTTACCACAAATCTAATATACCCCAATACTCATTTTGAGTATCGGGTATAAAAATCCTTAACTGGCTAGGCAAACTTATTTCTATCTTAACAAACAACAAAAAAAAACATTAAAAAATTAATCATGGAACAGGAAGAAATCCACAAGCAACCGTCTGACGGCTCCCTTCCCCTAAATTTGTCAATAAGGATCTCGGAATCAGAGATTGGGGAAACCAAGGTTTCGGAGAAAGCGATAATGTCGGCCTCAAAAGTTGCACAATCAGTATGTAACTTGTTGAGCTTGCTGCCCAAGCCACGAACGTTCTGATAGGCAATCTTTACTAGGAGAAGCTAAACAAAAACTTTTTCGGACCTCGAAAATTGAGCTTAATTGGCCGTTTGACCCCCTGTACAACGTAGAGACTCGACCCTGCTAGCTCGCAAGTTTGTAAAAACAACTATATTGCGCATGATTCAGCACATTGATGCTCGAAACACACACATACACAACTACAACTACAACTCTCTTCTGCGAGTCTCTACGTTGTGCGTCGCCAAAGACTGTATTTGTTGCTAGAACGAGACAAGCTAATCAGCCGAGCTCGAGTAGGTAGGCAGCGGGCAACGGGACGAAGGATAGCACAAAAGAGATTTGAAACGCCGCGCGCACCCTCTGTCTACGGGGCGTCATAAAAAACCCCGCCATAGAACAGCTTTAGTATATAGCCTTCGGTACGATCCACTGGAACCCCCTTGCATTGGATTTTAGGCTAACAGTGATGGGCTTCTACGATTTGAATAGGCAGACTGAACCCCTTCTGAAATGGCTCATAAGCTAATTTCCTTATCGCCCAGGTCTCTTTAAATCTTGGCAGGACTCGAGTGACGATTATAATATTAATGAACAATACACGAAAAACACCGATGGAGAGTATGACTGAAGGAAGTTCCGTTGGCACCTGAGAAAGCTCATGGTTCGAGCATCTTTCAGTTGCCGACGGCAAGGAGATGGAGTGACCGCACTGCGACCCACTAGAGCTGCTAAAAATTGGTATGCGAGCAAACGAGCTGGTTAAAAGGATGAACGACCAGTGGCACATGGATAACACCATGAAGGACTTAGCGCAACTTTGACAAGCTGCACACCAGGCAAATTGCGATCGGTGGACCCCAGGCAAGCAAGAAACGAGGGGGAACGTTGTGAGTTTCTGCGTACACCGCAACTCTACAGTTATACCCGATACTTAGTCAGTATGGCTCTCCTCCGGCAGACGCCGCTAATATTGAACGACACGACAAAGACCGCGTGCGAGAGAGACAGAAAATCAGTCTGAGCGTGACGTCGGGCGCTGCGTAGCCACTGCAAATTGATTTGTTCCTTTTGGCTATAAAAATGATCCGATCTGATCCAGATTCAGCAACCGGATAGATATGGTCATTCTCTATGATTGTGCGTTTTAAGTTTTCTCGTATCTGTAACATTGTGGATGCAACAGATTTTCGTCCTTTGTGGGGGCGGAAAGGGGTGAAGCCAAATTTTGAGATATACGGGAGACAAACGGGAGTGTGGATACCAAATTTGGTTACTCTAGCCTTAATAGTCTTTGAGATTTGTGGATGCCCCAGATTTTCGTCCTTTGCGGGGGCGGAAGGGGGTGTAGCGAAATTTTGAGACCAATCGGTCAAGTTCCGATATCTTAGGAGTGTGGATACCAAATTTGGTTGCCCTAACTCTTATAGTTTCTGAGATCCTTGAACTCACATTTTGCAATTGGCAAAACCGACCATGAAACCTGTGTGTTAGAGAGAGACAGAGCGAGAAATAATGAAATTGTTTTCTTGATTCTGGCTATAATAATTATACGATCTAGTTCAGAATTTGCACTCTAGAAGATATAAACATTTCCTACGATTCTGCGTTTTTGTTTTTTTTGGTATCTTTAAAATTGTGGATGCCACAGATTTTCGTCATTTGTGGGGGCGGAATTGGGCGGGGCGAAGTTTTGAAATATTTTTGTAGCAGTGACATATCACAGAGGTCTGGATCCAAAACAACGTTGCTCTAGCTCTTATAGTCTTTGAGCACTAGGCGCTAATAGGGACGGACAGACGGACGGACGGACCGACGGACGGACAGACGGAGAGACAGACAGGGCTCAATCGACTCGGCTATTGATGCTGATCAAGAATATATATACCTTATGGGGTCGGAAACGATTCCTTCTGGACGTTACACACATCCATTTTTACCACAAATCCAATATACCCCAATACTCATTTTGAGTATCGGGTATAAAAAGAGCCTTGCGAGCCAAGACCGGACGTGATAATTACTCAGAGCCAGAAAGAGCTCAGCTGAAATGGCACAGTGTATGAGGGCATATTATGGTGAGCTTTGCAGGCAATGTTGCAGTCCTAGTGTTGGCAAAAGACTTGTACGTCGTGGAGATGACCTACAACCAGACTATTGGACCTAAGCAATCACGACTACTTCTAACAATATCTGCGATGCCCCACCCGGCTCCAGTCTGCACCAATTCCTTCCAAGCAGCGAGCTACGCCCGGGGTCCTGCAGCGTATGCCGTGCAAGCAGCACTGCCCCAGCAAGTATCCACCGCTGGGATATGGCCATTAAAGGACGATAGACCCACCAACTCATCATAGCCATCAAGGACCCATGCTCAAAAAAAAGATGAAGAAAACCAAAGATCGATTTATTAAGAATTTATGTGCAGAAACTATTTGGTGATCGGACATGATTATTATACCCGATACTCAAAATGAGTATTGGGGTATATTAGATTTGTGGTAAAAGTGGATGTGTGTAACGTCCAGAAGGAATCGTTTCCGACCCCATAAAGTATATATATTCTTGATCAGCATCAATAGCCGAGTCGATTGAGCCATGTCTGTCTCTCCGTCTGTCCGTCCGTCTGTCCGTCCGTCCGTCTGTTCGTCCCTATTAGCGCCTAGTGCTCAAAGACTATAAGAGCTAGAGCAACGTTGTTTTGGATCCAGACCTCTGTGATATGTCACTGCTACAAAAATATTTCAAAACTTCGCCCCGCCTACTTCCGCCCCCACAAAGGACGAAAATCTGTGGCATCCACAATTTTAAAGATATGAGAAAACCAAAAACGTAGAATTGTAGAGAATGACTGCGGAATCTGAATTGGATCGTATTATTATTATAGCCAGCATCAAGAAAACAATTTCATTTTTTCTCGCCCTGTCTCTCTCTAACACACACGTAGCATAGGCGGCTTTGCTTAGAGTAAAACATTAGCGCCTAGATCTCAGAGACTACAAAAGCTAGAGCAACCAAATTTGGTATCCACACTCCTAATATATCGGACCGAGACGAGTTTGTTTCAAAATTTCGCCACACCCCCTTCCGCCCCCGCAAAGGACGAAAATCTGGGGATATTCAAAAATCTCAGAGACTATTAAGGCTAGAGTAACCAAATTTGGTATCCGCACTCCTGTTAGATCTAACTATAAAACGTATATCTCAAAATTTCGCCCCACCTCCTTCCGCCCACACCAAGGACGAAAATCTGTTGCATCCACAATATTGCACATTCGAGAAAACTAAAAACGCAGAATCATAGATAATGACCATATCTATCAGATTGCTGAATCTGGATCAGATCGGATCATTTTTGTAGCCAAACGCAAGAAATCAATTTTCAGTGGCTACGCAGCGCCCGACGTCACGCTCAGACTGATTTTCTGTCTCTGTCGCACGCACTCTTTGTCGTGTCGTTTAATATTAGCGGCGTCTGCCGGAGGAGAGCCATACTGACTTAGTATCGGGTATAACCGTAGAGTTGCGGTGTCCGCAGCAACTCACAACGTTCCCCCTCGTTTTTCAATTAGATTTGAAAGTTTCATTTTTGCAGTGCTGGTCTGCCCAATCGTGGGTCTCCTGTTTTCGGCTGCCGCACATCGCTGTGACGCTGCTGTTTCCTCGGTTTTTTGGCTCTCCTACTCTGTCGCTGTGTCGCTATGTCCCGTGTCTGTGTTGTTGGCAATTTTCTCGGCGCCTGCTGCTGTGAGCTTTACATGAGTCGGAGGGTAAACAACAAAATGGTTCTGGCTTTCCGACATTTGGTCTGGCTGTTTTCTTTTGCTGCTCAGTGCTACTTATTCCTGATGGCTACTTTTTAATTCGCTTTCGGTACAGTTTGGCTACCAGACATGGTCCCACAGGCTTCTGTGGATTGGTTTCTTTTGACGGATTTTGGGAAATGTTTTGCAAATGGGTTCTGTGTATCCTGACGTAGCGCCTGGCAGGCTTAGCGTTTGCTTTTTCTTTTGTTCGTGATGCGGTTTTGTCCGCGACCACGACCGCTTGCTTTCGACCTCGTTTTACGAATCCCCAGCCCAACTGAACTCGGCACGCGTCAACCTTTTTGCCTGCAGCCTCTGCCGGCGCTTCGGCAGAACGATCGGCCTCCTTGCTTCTTTTTATGTGCGACACTGGCTTTGGTCTCGGTCTCCACCGTTTTATCTGCAGGGGCTGCTGCCATTGCAGGACTAGATAAGTGGACTAGATAAGTCGAGCTTTTCCTCTCGCTATTTTTCATGCTGTTACGCGACATTTGGGGGGCGACATTTTGCTGCTCTCTTTGCTGCCGTGTGTTGGAGACCGAGTGATCCACTGTGTGGTCTTCCCTCTCGCTCTTTTTCATGCTGTACGAGACATTTGCCTCGTAACCGAAAAGTGTAGAAATAAGAATAATATATAAACTCAAACTAACAATATCCCCATTGTTATTCTCGCTTGGAAAAAGCCTGACCGCTACTATGGATGTGAAGGATTCTCTTTCACACATGCATTAGTTTTATAGAATTCGCCTTTATTTTTTCTTTCGGTTTTGAATCACCCAGATCCTTATGTTTTTAATTTTATTACTCCTTTTTTCACCTCGGCCTCCAATATACATACCTCCGCAGTGAGGTTCTACCGGAAAAATTAATTGATATTCAGGTTTCTGTAATTCTGCTGAGTTAAGAGGTACCAACAGGTATCTAACCATGCGCCATGCTTCTCCTTACAATACGGCTACCAAATATATCATTTTTTGCTTTTCACTAATATATTTTATCTCATACCGAGTTTTTTCAATTGTTCCCACTTTATAGGGTCTCCAGGAAATTTTGGTAATGTTGGCTGTTTATTTTCAACCTCATTGTTACTGTTACCATTAATCTGTGGCTAAATGAATACTTCCGGAAACATTTCATAGTTTACTTAAGTCAGATTTAAAATATTTTTTTTTCTCTGCCAACCCATTATAAAAGTAGTTTTAATAATAACAGTACATAATGTTATCGTACATTGTTACTCGTGTTAATTGGTATTATTAATAATAAACAAACTAATAAAAAAAACGAGGGGGAACGTTGTGAGTTGCTGCGTACACCGCAACTCTACAGTTATACCCGATACTAAGTCAGTATGGCTCTCCTGCGGCAGACGCCGCTAATATTGAACCACACGACAAAGATTGCGTGCGAGAGAGACAGAAAATCAGTCTGAGCGTGACGTCGGGCGCTGCGTAGCCACTGAAAATTGATTTCTTGCTTTTGGCTACAAAAATGATCCGATCTGATCCAGATTCAGCAATCTGATAGATATGGTCATTATCTATGATTCTGCGTTTTTAGTTTTCTCGAATGTGCAATATTGTGGATGCAACAGATTTTCGTCTTTTGTGTGGTCGGAAGGGGGTAGGGCGAAATTCGGAGATATACGTTTTATAGTGAGATCTAACAGAAGTGCGGATACCAAATTTGCTTACTCTAGCCTTAATAGTCTCTGAGATTTGTGGATGCCCCAGATTTTCGTCCTTTGCGGGGGCGGAAGGGGGTGTGGCGAAATTTGGACACGAAACGGTCAAGGTCCGATATCACAGGAGTGTGGATACCAAATTTGGTTGCTCTGGCTCTTATAGGTTCTGAGATCCTTGAACTCATATTTTGCAATTGACAAAACCGACCATGAAACCTGTGTGTTAGAGAGAGACAGAGCGAGAAAGAATGAAATTGTTTTCTTGATTCTGGCTATAATCATTATACGATCTGGTTCAGATTTTGCACTGTAGAAGATATGGTCATCCTCACCGATTCTGCGTTTTTGGTTTTATCGTATCTTTAAAAATGTGGATGACACAGATTTTCGTCCCTTGTGGGGGCGGAAGTGGGCGGGGCGAAGTTTTGAAATATTTTTGTAGCAGTGACATATCACAGAAGTCTGGATCCAAAACATCGTTGCTCTAGCTCTTATAGTCTTTGAGCACTAGGCGCTGAAGGGGACGGACGGACGGACGGACGGACGGACGGACGGACGGACGGACGGACGGACGGACGGACAGGCAGACAGACAGACAGGGCTCAATCGACTCGGCTATTGATGCTGATCAAGAATATATATACTTTATGGGGTCGGAAACGATTCCTTCTGGACGTTACACACATCTACTTTTACCACAAATCTAATATACCCCAATACTCATTTTGAGTATCGGGTATAACGAGGGGGAACGTTGTGAGTTGCTGCGGAGACCGCAACTCTACAGTTATACCCGATACTAAGTCAGTATGGCTCTCCTACGGCAGACGCCGCTAATATTAAACGACACGACAAGGAGTGCGTGCGAGAGAGACAGAAAATCAGTCTGAGCGTGACGTCGGGGGCTGCGTAGCCAGTGCAAATTGATTTGTTCCTTTTGGCTATAAAAATGATCTGATCTGATCCAGATTCAGCAATCTGATAGATAAGGTTATTATCTATGATTCTGCGTTTTTAGTTTTCTGAAATGTGCAATATTGTGGATGCAACAGATTTTCGTCCTTTGTGGGGGCGGAAAAGGGTGGTGCGAAATTCTGAGATATACGTTTTATAGTGAGATCTAACAGAAGTGCGGATACCAAATTTGGTTACTCTAGCCTTAATAGTCTCTGAGATTTGTGGATGCCCCAGATTTTCGTCCTTTGCGGGGGCGGAAGGGGGTGTGGCGAAATTTGGACACAAAACGGTCAAGGTCCGATATCACAGGAGTGTGGATACCAAATTTGGTTGCTCTGGCTCTTATAGGTTCTGAGATCCTTGAACTCATATTTTGCAATTGGCAAAGCCGACCATGAAACCTGTGTGTTAGAGAGAGACAGAGCGAGAAAGAATGAAATTGTTTTCTTGATTCTGGCTATAATAATTATACGATCTGGTTGACATTTTACACTCTAAAACATATAGTCATCCTCTACGATTCTGCGTTTTCGGTTTTATCGTATATTTCAAAATGTGGATGCCACAGATTTTCGTCCTTTGTGGGGGCGGAAGTAGGCGGGGCGAAGTTTTGAAATATTTTTGTAGCAGTGACATATCACAGAAGTCTGGATCCAAAACATCGTTGCTCTAGCTCTTATAGTCTTTGAGCACTAGGCGCTGAAGGGGACGGACGGACGGACGGACGGACAGACGGACAGACAGACAGGGCTCAATCGACTCGGCTATTGATGCTGATCAAGAATATATATACTTTATGGGGTCGGAAACGATTCCTTCTGGACGTTACACACATCCACTTTTACCACAAATCTAATATACCCCAATACTCATTTTGAGTATCGGGTTTAAAAAATAAACAAATTTAATTTCTCTGAGGATAGTTTTCTTCTTCTGTTGCTGTCTGCATATGATGCTGCCGCTGCTATTATTTTCGATGCTGTTGCCGATGCGTTGTTGTCGATGCTGTTTCTGTTTGCCGCTGCCGATGCTGATGCCATCGATGCTGTAGTTGTCGACGAGGCTGCTGGTGTCCCCGCTGATGCCGCCACAAATGCCGCTGTTGCTAATTCCGTAGTTGTCGATTAGAATGCGGATGTCTGTCGCTGCTTTCTTGTGTTTTGTTTTTAACACTATTAAATTTTTTAAAATTTATTTCCTCAGTGTCTCTTTTTTTTCGTTGTTGCCAATTTTTGCTCTTCACTGCACTTATCAAACTTCTCGATGTCGGGAAATATTTGTTCCTATAGTCCTACAGACTCTAAGGAACTAGTTTAGCTTCGGGCTCTTACCACAGGGGGAAACAACGGAAAGGCTCAAACAACCAAAATGTAAAACTCTTTTTCGTAAGAAATACACTTGATTTGAATTGAGTTTACAAATTGTATTTACTTCTGACAATCACAGTCATACATCAACTTGAATTATACAAATAGATATATGGCGATCAGGTAGGTTCAGTATAATTCCCAGAGACAAACGTCTTGCGACAAAGCCCGGCCATCGCTGGACGCCCAAAATAAGCCAAATATAGTAGACCCACTAGACCAAAGACAATACAATGCCAAGATTTTGCATGAGAAACAAATTCCATTTCAATTTGTGTTTGACGCTTCTTGGTACGGGCGAGCTTGGTACTTTCTTTAAGGCTATCCTTCGGGTCCAACCGCGGCCCGGGAAACCGCCACCCCTGAGTACGGTCTTGTCGTCAAAACTAAAAGTTATTGTTTCAAATCGTTCTCTGATAGTAGAGGACTAGTAGAAAAAATATAAAATACTATTTAGAATCATATTCCAGATCATAAAGCAGGCTTAAAGTTTGCATATGTTGAGGCAAATAATGAGACTTCAAAAATATGAATAAGGTTATTGCTTTATTTTTTATCGAATAGATTAATGTTTAATGTTTATAGTTCAACTATGGACAGTTAAACTATGTAAAAATAGGAATGTACAAATCATAAAATTATCTGCTACTGGAAAGTTTGCTGACACAATACAAGGTAGAAGAAAGTTATTTATTTATTTATTAAATTAACAAATTATCTGTTAATGATGATACTTAATTACTAAAGGCGGAAAAAGATAAGTTAAAAGTTAGCTAAATTTAGCTAAATTTAAGTGATTATAAATATTGCATGCGATTAGTTAAAGAGACAGTTCAGGGGATAGGGTTTGGCAGAGTGAGTTATAATTATGGCATAAAACCCTAAAAGTTTCATGATCAGCATAATTAGACCTACATATGGGTAAACGGATAGTCCTAAAAGTACGGGTAGGTCTAGATGGAACGGCCAAGTCAATCTGACCCAAGAGAGTTTGGGAGTCAACAGTCCCGAGAAGGAGCTTGTGCACGAACATTACGCCATTGCATATTCTGCGATGGTGCAACGACGGCAGGTCAATAAGATTTAGCCTAGACCGGTAGGGTGGCAAGATTCTACCCGAGTCCCAGTTAAAGTTCCGAAGGGCAAAAATTAAAAATTGCTTTTGCACGGATTCAATAACAACCTGCTGCTCTTTATACTGCGAGCTCCACACACAAGAACAATACTCCAATATAGGACGTACTAACGAGATGTACAGTTTTTTCGTAACGTACGGGTCGTCAAACTCCTTGGACCCTTAGCTTTATTTACAGTTGCAGCTATATGGCTGTTAAAACACATCTTATAATCAAAAAGGACTCCGAGGTCATTTGAATTCGAAATTCGCTCAAGGACATGATTTCCTAGAACATATGAGACAAAATGTGGAGCGCGACGGTAAAATGTCATAAGTTTGCATTTGGAAAGGTTCAGAAAAAGAAGATTAGTTGAACACCACAATAGTAGTTCACTTAGATCTAGTCGAAGGCGTGTGTGCAAATACCAATCAGAGTAAGAAAGACAGATTTTAACATCATCAGCATACATTAGTGTAGTAGAGTTTGTTATAACTTGACGAAGGTCATTCACAAATAAAACGAGGGGGAACGTTGTGAGTTGCTGCGGACACCGCAACTCTACAGTTATACCCGATACTAAGTCAGTATGGCTCTCCTCCGGCAGACGCCGCTAATATTAAACGACACGACAAAGAATGCGTGCTAGAGAGACAGAAAATCAGTCTGAGCGTGACGTCGGGCGCTGCGTAGCCACTGAAAATTGATTTCTTGCTTTTGGCTACAAAAATGATCCGATCTGATCCAGATTCAGCAATCTGATAGATTTTCGTCTTTTGTGGGGGCGGAAGGGGGTGGGGCGAAATTCTGAGATATACGTTTTATAGTGAGATCTAACAGAAGTGCGGATACCAAACTTGGTTACTCTAGCCTTAATAGTCTCTGAGATTTGTGGATGCCCCAGATTTTCGTCCTTTGCGGGGGCGGAAGGGGTTGTGGCGAAATTTGGACACGAAACGGTCAAGGTCCGATATCACAGGAGTGTGGATACCAAATTTGGTTGCTCTAGCTCTTATGGGTTCTGAGATCCTTGAACTCATATTTTGCAATTGGCAAAACCGACCATGAAACCTGTGTGTTAGATAGAGACAGAGCGAGAAAGAATGAAATTGTTTTCTTGATTCTGGCTATAATAATTATACGATCTGGTTCAGATTTTGGTTTTATATCTAGAAGATATAGTCATCTTCTACGATTCTGCGTTTTTGGTTTTCTCGTATCGTCGAAATTGTGGATGCCACAGATTTTCGCCCTTTGTGGGGGCGGAAGTGGGCGGGGCAAAGTTTTGAAATTTTCTTGTAGCAGTGACATATCACAGAAGTCTGGATCCAAAACATCGTTGCTATAGCTCTTATAGTCTTTGAGCACTAGGCGCTGAAGGGGACGGACAGACGGACGGACGGACGGACGGACGGACGGACGGACAGACGGACAGACAGACATGGCTCAACCGACTCGGCTATTGATGCTGATCAAGAATATATATACTTTATGGGGTCGGAAACGATTCCTTCTGGACGTTACACACATTCACTTTTACCACAAATCTAATATACCCCAATACTCATTTTGAGTATCGG
Source organism: Drosophila miranda (assembly GCF_003369915.1). Taxonomy (NCBI): domain Eukaryota; kingdom Metazoa; phylum Arthropoda; class Insecta; order Diptera; family Drosophilidae; genus Drosophila; species Drosophila miranda. The sequence goes on from NC_046674.1 coordinate 44,547,629, forward strand.
GTATAATAAACAAAAGCGGGCCCAGATGACTTTCCCTGTGGAACACCTGAAGTAACATTAACAGTTTTTGAAAACACGTTAGAAAACAAAACACGTTGAGTACGGTTAGAGAGATAGGACAAAATCCAATCTAGAAGATTAGTTGGGAACCCTAATAAAGAGAGCAACTTAAAGTATAACTTAAAGTATTCATTAAAGTGTAAGATATGAATATTAGTTTATAAGATTTGAATATTAGTTTAAGATTTACTCATCGATAGTATTATAAGAAATACCAATGTACTCGATATATCAATACTTGTCCTCGACAAGTATCGATATGCCAACACACATTCATTCGAATACGACGATCAAGAAAGAAGAACATATAATAAAACCGTGCTACTAAAAGTTTACAAAAGAAGATTTTACTTTGGAAGAGCAAGTATCAAAGGAAAAAAGATGGACACATTTATTGTAATCGCGGCAAAGGCTACGGAAAGATTCATGGTCAGAGTATTTTGAAGGACAGAGAGGAAGACGGAGAGAAAAGTAATGCCTAATGAGACGCAGCTGACTCTCATAAGAAGGAAGATGACGAGAGGGGACGGAACGGACTCAAGCATATCTTGATATTTTTGGTAATGGGGAGACCAGATACAGGAACCATATTCCACGATAGGCCGTACAAGAGAAACGTAGAGTAGCTTAGTGGTATAGGGGTCAGAAAATTCCTTCGACCATCTTTTGATACGGCCAAGGACTCCTTCGACTCCTTTTAAAACATAAGTTAGGTACGAAGCTAATGCCTATGTCATTAACTTTGTACAGGCGTTCCAAGGAAATGTTATTAATTGTGAAGTCAAAAAGGATATGCTTGAAAGGCGAGCCAGACAGTTTAAACTTCTTATATAAACGAGATTTTATATTCTTTAGGTTTACAGTGCCATGGACTGCAAAATCTTCAATCCATATGTATCAAACTAGTAATAAGCTGCTGATAATTCAATATTTTATTTCTTCTTTCCTATGTCCCTATAATCGCACCGTTCTTCGATCCCTCTTCTGCTCACGCAAGTGAGACTGGCTTACACCTCTTTTCCTTGTTGCTAGAGCTGACCCTGCCACTGGGTTCTGTGTATCCTGACGTAGCGCCTGGCAGGCTTAGCGTTTGCTTTTTCTTTTGTTCGTGATGCGGTTTTGCACGCGACCACGACCGCTTGCTTTCGACCTCGTTTTTCGAATCCCCAGCCCAGCTGAACTCGGCACGCGTCAACCTTTTTGCCTGCAGCCTCTGCCGGCGCTTCGGCAGAACGATCGGCCACCTTGCTCTTTTTTATGTGCGACGCTGGCTTTGGTCTCGGTCTCCGTCGTTTTATCTGCAGGGGCTGCTGCCATTGCAGGACTAGATCACTCTCGAGCTTTTCCTCTCGCTATTTTTCATGCTGTTACGCGAAATTTGGGGGGCGTCATTTTGCTGCTCTCTTTGCTGCCGTGTGTTGGAGACCGAGTGATCCACTGTGTGGTCTTCCCTCTCGCTCTTTTTCATGCTGTACGAGACATTTGCCTCGGAACCGAAAAGTGTAGAAATAAGAATAATATATAAACTCAAACTAACAATATTCCCATTGTTATTCTTGCTTGAAAAAAACCTGACCGCTACTATGGATGTGAAGGATTCTCTTTCACACATGCATTAGTTTTATAGAATTCGCCTTTATTTTTTCTTTCGGTTTTGAATCACCCAGATCCTTATGCTTTTAATTTTATTACTCCTTTTTTCACCTCGGCCTCCAATATACATACCTCCGCAGTGAGGTTCTACCGGAAAAATTAATTGATATTCAGGTTTCTGTAATTCTGCTGAGTTAAGAGGTACCAACAGGTATCTAACCATGCGCCATGCTTCCCCTTACAATACGGCTACCAAATATATCATTTTTTGCTTTTCACTAATATATTTTATCTCATACCGAGTTTTTTCAATTGTTCCTACTTTTATAGGGTCTCCAGGAAATTTTGGTAATGTTGGCTGTTTATTTTCAACCTCATTGTTACTGTTACCATTAATCTGTGGCTAAATGAATACTTCCGGAAACATTTCATAGTTTACTTAAGTCAGATTTAAAATATTTTTTTTTCTCTGCCAACCCATTATAAAAGTAGTTTTAATAATAACAGTACATAATGTTATCGTACATTGTTACTCGTGTTAATTGGTATTATTAATAATAAACAAACTAATAAAAAAAACGAGGGGGAACGTTGTGAGTTGCTGCGGAGACCGCAACTCTACAGTTATACCCGATACTAAGTCAGTATGGCTCTCCTCCGGCAGACGCCGCTAATATTAAACGACACGACAAGGAGTGCGTGCGATAGAGACAGAAAATCAGTCTGAGCGTGACGTCGGGGGCTGCGTAGCCAGTGCAAATTGATTTGTTCCTTTTGCCTATAAAAATGATCTGATCTGATCCAGATTCAGCAATCTGATAGATATGGTCATTATCTATGATTCTGCGATTTTTAGTTTTCTGAAATGTGCCATATTGTGGATGCAACAGATTTTCGTCTTTTGTGTGGGCGGAAGGGGGTGGGGCGAAATTCGGAGATATACGTTTTATAGTGAGATCTAACAGAAGTGCGGATACCAAATTTGGTTATTCTAGCCTTAATAGTCTCTGAGATTTGTGGATGCCCCAGATTTTCGTCCTTTGCGGGGGCGGAAGGGGGTGTGGCGAAATTTTGACACAAAACGGTCAAGGTCCGATATCACAGGAGTGTGGATACCAAATTTGGTTGCTCTGGCTCTTATAGGTTCTGAGATCCTTGAACTTATATTTTGCAATTGGCAAAGCCGACCATGAAACCTGTGTGTTAGAGAGAGACAGAGCGAGAAAGAATGAAATTGTTTTCTTGATTCTAGCTATAATAATTATACGATCTGGTTGAGATTTTACACTCTAAAACATATAGTCATCCTCTACGATTCTGCGTTTTCGGTTTTATCGTATATTTCAAAATGTGGATGCCACAGATTTTCGTCCTTTGTGAGGCGGAAGTAGGCGGGGCGAAGTTTTGAAGTATTTTTGTAGCAGTGACATATCACAGAAGTCTGGATCCAAAACATCGTTGCTCTAGATCTTATAGTCTTTGAGCACTAGGCGCTGAAGGGGACGGACGGACGGACGGACGGACGGACGGACGGACGGACGGACGGACAGACGGACAGACAGACAGGGCTCAATCGACTCGGCTATTGATGCTGATCAAGAATATATATACTTTATGGGGTCGGAAACGATTCCTTCTGGACGTTACACACATCCACTTTTACCACAAATCTAATATACCCCAATACTCATTTTGAGTATCGGGTTTAAAAAATAAACAAATTTAATTTCTCTGAGGATAGTTTTCTGCTTCTGTTGCTGTCTGCATGTGATGCTGCCGCTGCTATTATTTTCGATGCTGTTGCCGATGCGTTGTTGTCGATGCTGTTTCTGTTTGCCGCTGCCGATGCTGATGCCATCGATGCTGTAGTTGTCGAGGAGGCTGCTGGTGTCCCCGCTGATGCCGCCACAAATGCCGCTGTTGCTAATTCCGTAGTTGTCGATTAGAATGCGGATGTCTGTCGCTGCTTTCTTGTGTTTTGTGTTTAACACTATTAAATTTTTTAAAATTTATTTCCTCAGTGTCTCTTTTTTTTCGTTGTTGCCAATTTTTGCTCTTCACTGCACTTATCAAACTTCTCGATGTCGGGAAATATTTGTTCCTATAGTCCTACAGACTCTAAGGAACTAGTTTAGCTTCGGGCTCTTACCACAGGGGGGAAACAACGGAAAGGCTCAAACAACCAAAATGTAAAACTCTTTTTCGTAAGAAATACACTTGATTTGAATTGAGTTTACAAATTGTATTTACTTCTGACAATCACAGTCATACATCAACTTGAATTATACAAATAGATATATGGCGATCAGGTAGGTTCAGTATAATTCCCAGAGACAAACGTCTTGCGACAAAGCCCGGCCATCGCTGGACGCCCAAAATAAGCCAAATATAGTAGACCCACTAGACCAAAGACAATACAATGCCAAGATTTTGCATGAGAAACAAATTCCATTTCAATTTGTGTTTGACGCTTCTTGGTACGGGCGAGCTTGGTACTTTCTTTAAGGCTATCCTTCGGGTCCAACCGCGGCCCGGGAAACCGCCACCCCTGAGTACGGTCTTGTCGTCAAAACTAAAAGTTATTGTTTCAAATCGTTCTCTGATAGTAGAGGACTAGTAGAAAAAATATAAAATACTATTTAGAATCATATTCCAGATCATAAAGCAGGCTTAAAGTTTGCATATGTTGAGGCAAATAATGAGACTTCAAAAATATGAATAAGGTTATTGCTTTATTTTTTATCGAATAGATTAATGTTTAATGTTTATAGTTCAACTATGGACAGTTAAACTATGTAAAAATAGGAATGTACAAATCATAAAATTATCTGCTACTGGAAAGTTTGCTGACACAATACAAGGTAGAAGAAAGTTATTTATTTATTTATTAAATTAACAAATTATCTGTTAATAATGGTACTTAATTACTAAAGGCGGAAAAAGATAAGTTAAAAGTTAGCTAAATTTAGCTAAATTTAAGTGATTATAAATATTGCATGCGATTAGTTAAAGAGACAGTTCAGGGGATAGGGTTTGGAAGAGTGAGTTAAATTTATGGCATAAAACCCTAAAAGTTTCATGATCAGCATAATTAGACCTACATATGGGTAAACGGATAGTCCTAAAAGTACGGGTAGGTCTAGATGGAACGGCCAAGTCAATCTGACCCAAGAGAGTTTGGGAGTCAACAGTCCCGAGAAGGAGCTTGTGCACGAACATTACGCCATTGCATATTCTGCGATGGTGCAACGACGGCAGGTCAATAAGATTTAGCCTAGACCATTAGGGTGGCAAGATTCTACCCGAGTCCCAGTTAAAGTTCCGAAGGGCAAAAATTAAAAATTGCTTTTGCACGGATTCAATAACAACCTGCTGCTCTTTATACTGCGGGCTCCACACACAAGAACAATACTCAAATATAGGACGTACTAACGAGATGTACAGTTTTTTCGTAACGTACGGGTCGTCAAACTCCTTGGACCAACGCTTGATGAACGCTAAAACACCCTTAGCTTTATTTACAGTTGCAGCTATATGGCTGTTAAAACACATCTTATAATCAAAAAGGACTCCGAGGTCATTTGAATTCGAAATTCGCTCAAGGACATGATTTCCTAGAACATATGAGACAAAATGTGGAGCGCGACGGTAAAATGTCATAAGTTTGCACTTGGAAAGGTTCAGAAAAAGAAGATTAGTTGAACACCACAATAGTAGTTCACTTAGATCCAGTCGAAGGCGTGTGTGCAAATACCAATCAGAGTAAGAAAGACAGATTTTAACATCATCAGCATACATTAGTGTAGTAGAGTTTGTTATAACTTGACGAAGGTCATTCACAAATAAAACGAGGGGGAACGTTGTGAGTTGCTGCGGAGACCGCAACTCTACAGTTATACCCGATACTAAGTCAGTATGGCTCTCCTCCGGCAGACGCCGCTAATATTAAACGACACGACAAGGAGTGCGTGCGGGAGAGACAGAAAATCAGTCTTAGCGTGACGTCGGGGGCTGCGTAGCCAGTGCAAATTGATTTGTTCCTTTTGCCTATAAAAATGATCTGATCTGATCCAGATTCAGCAATCTGATAGACATGGTCATTATCTATGATTCTGCGTTTTTAGTTTTCTCGAATGTGCAATATTGTGGATGCAACAGATTTTCGTCCTTTGTGGGGGCGGAAAAGGGTGTGGCGAAATTTGGACACGAAACGGACAAGGTCCAATGTCACAGGATTGTGGATACCAAATTTGGTTGCTCTGGCTCTTATAGGTTCTGAGATCCTTGAACTCATATTTTGCAATTGGCAAAGCCGACCATGAAACCTGTGTGTTAGAGAGAGACAGAGCGAGAAAGAATGAAATTGTTTTCTTGATTCTGGCTATAATAATTATACGATCTGGTTGAGATTTTACACTCTAAAACATATAGTCATCCTCTACGATTCTGCGTTTTCGGTTTTATCGTATATTTCAAAATGTGGATGCCACAGATTTTCGTCCTTTGTGGGGGCGGAAGTAGGCGCGGCGAAGTTTTGAAAAATTTTTGTAGCAGTGACATATCACAGAAGTCTGGATCCAAAACATCGTTGCTCTAGCTCTTATAGTCTTTGAGCACTAGGCGCTGAAGGGGACGGACGGACGGACGGACGGACGGACGGACGGACGGACGGACGGACGGACAGACGGACAGACAGACAGGGCTCAATGCACTCAATACTTTATGGGGTCGGAAACGATTCCTTCTGGACGTTACACACATCCACTTTTACCACAAATCTAATATACCCCAATACTCATTTTGAGTATCGGGTTTAAAAAATAAACAAATTTAATTTCTCTGAGGATAGTTTTCTGCTTCTGTTGCTGTCTGCATGTGATGCTGCCGCTGCTATTATTTTCGATGTTGTTGCCGATGCGTTGTTGTCGATGCTGTTTCTGTTTGCCGCTGCCGATGCTGATGCCATCGATGCTGTAGTTGTCGAGGAGGCTGCTGGTGTCCCCGCTGATGCCGCCACAAATGCCGCTGTTGCTAATTCCGTAGTTGTCGATTAGAATGCGGATGTCTGTCGCTGCTTTCTTGTGTTTTGTGTTTAACACTATCAAATTTTTAAAATTTATTTCCTCAGTGTCTCTTTTTTTTCGTTGTTGCCAATTTTTGCTCTTCACTGCACTTATCAAACTTCTCGATGTCGGGAAATATTTGTTCCTATAGTCCTACAGACTCTAAGGAACTAGTTTAGCTTCGGGCTCTTACCACAGGGGGGAAACAACGGAAAGGCTCAAACAACCAAAATGTAAAACTCTTTTTCGTAAGAAATACACTTGATTTGAATTGAGTTTACAAATTGTATTTACTTCTGACAATCACAGTCATACATCAACTTGAATTATACAAATAGATATATGGCGATCAGGTAGGTTCAGTATAATTCCCAGAGACAAACGTCTTGCGACAAAGCCCGGCCATCGCTGGACGCCCAAAATAAGCCAAATATAGTAGACCCACTAGACCAAAGACAATACAATGCCAAGATTTTGCATGAGAAACAAATTCCATTTCAATTTGTGTTTGACGCTTCTTGGTACGGGCGAGCTTGGTACTTTCTTTAAGGCTATCCTTCGGGTCCAACCGCGGCCCGGGAAACCGCCACCCCTGAGTACGGTCTTGTCGTCAAAACTAAAAGTTATTGTTTCAAATCGTTCTCTGATAGTAGAGGACTAGTAGAAAAAATATAAAATACTATTTAGAATCATATTCCAGATCATAAAGCAGGCTTAAAGTTTGCATATGTTGAGGCAAATAATGAGACTTCAAAAATATGAATAAGGTTATTGCTTTATTTTTTATCGAATAGATTAATGTTTAATGTTTATAGTTCAACTATGGACAGTTAAACTATGTAAAAATAGGAATGTACAAATCATAAAATTATCTGCTACTGGAAAGTTTGCTGACACAATACAAGGTAGAAGAAAGTTATTTATTTATTTATTAAATTAACAAATTATCTGTTAATAATGGTACTTAATTACTAAAGGCGGAAAAAGATAAGTTAAAAGTTAGCTAAATTTAAGTGATTATAAATATTGCATGCGATTAGTTAAAGAGACAGTTCAGGGGATAGGGTTTGGAAGAGTGAGTTATAATTATGGCATAAAACCCTAAAAGTTTCATGATCAGCATAATTAGACCTACATATGGGTAAACGGATAGTCCTAAAAGTACGGGTAGGTCTAGATGGAACGGCCAAGTCAATCTGACCCAAGAGAGTTTGGGAGTCAACAGTCCCGAGAAGGAGCTTGTGCACGAACATTACGCCATTGCATATTCTGCGATGGTGCAACGACGGCAGGTCAATAAGATTTAGCCTAGACCGGTAGGGTGGCAAGATTCTACCCGAGTCCCAGTTAAAGTTCCGAAGGGCAAAAATTAAAAATTGCTTTTGCACGGATTCAATAACAACCTGCTCTTTATACTGCGGGCTCCACACACAAGAACAATACTCCAATATAGGACGTACTAACGAGATGTACAGTTTTTTCGTAACGTACGGGTCGTCAAACTCCTTGGACCAACGCTTGATGAACGCTAAAACACCCTTAGCTTTATTTACAGTTGCAGCTATATGGCTGTTAAAACACAGCTTATAATCAACGAGGGGGAACGTTGTGAGCTGCTGCGTACACCGCAACTCTACAGTTATACCCGATACTAAGTCAGTATGGCTCTCCTGCGGCAGACGCCGCTAATATTGAACCACACGACAAAGAGTGCGTGCGAGAGAGACAGAAAATCAGTCTGAGCGTGACGTCGGGCGCTGCGTAGCCACTGAAAATTGATTTCTTGCTTTTGGCTACAAAAATGATCCGATCTGATCCAGATTCAGCAATCTGATAGATATGGTCATTATCTATGATTCTGCGTTTTTAGTTTTCTCGAATGTGCAATATTGTGGATGCAACAGATTTTCGTCTTTTGTGTGGGCGGAAGGGGGTGGGGCGAAATTCTGAGATATACGTTTTATAGTGAGATCTAACAGAAGTGCGGATATTAAATTTGGTTACTCTAGCCTTAATAGTCTCTGAGATTTGTGGATGCCCCAGATTTTCGTCCTTTGCGGGGGCGGAAGGGGGTGTGGCGAAATTTGGACACGAAACGGTCAAGGTCCGATATCACAGGAGTGTGGATACCAAATTTGGTTGCTCTGGCTCTTATAGGTTTTGAGATCCTTGAACTCATATTTTGCAATTGACAAAACCGACAATGAAACCTGTGTGTTAGAGAGAGACAGAGCGAGAAAGAATGAAATTGTTTTCTTGATTCTGGCTATAATCATTATACGATCTGGTTCAGATTTTGCACTGTAGAAGATATGGTCATCCTCACCGATTCTGCGTTTTTTGTTTTATCGTATCTTTAAAAATGTGGATGCCACAGATTTTCGTCCTTTGTGGGGGCGGAAGTGGGCATGGCGAAGTTTTGAAATATTTTTGTAGCAGTGACATATCACAGAAGTCTGGATCCAAAACATCGTTGCTCTAGCTCTTATAGTCTTTGAGCACTAGGCGCTGAAGGGGACGGACGGACTGACTTAGTATCGGGTATAACTGTAGAGTTGCGGTCTCCGCAGCAACTCACAACGTTCCCCCTCGTTTTATTTGTGAATGACCTTCGTCAAGTTATAACAAACTCTACTACACTAATGTATGCTGATGATGTTAAAATCTGTCTTTCTTACTCTGATTGGTATTTGCACACACGCCTTCGACTGGTTCTAAGTGAACTACTATTGTGGTGTTCAACTAATCTTCTTTTTCTGAACCTTTCCAAATGCAAACTTATGACATTTTACCGTCGCGCTCCACATTTTGTCTCATATGTTCTAGGAAATCATGTCCTTGAGCGAATTTCGAATTCAAATGACCTCGGAGTCCTTTTTATACCCGATACTCAAAATGAGTATTGGGGTATATTAGATTTGTGGTAAAAGTGGATGTGTGTAACGTCCAGAAGGAATCGTTTCCGACCCCATAAAGTATATATATTCTTGATCAGCATCAATAGCCGAGTCGATTGAGCCCTGTCTGTCTCTCCGTCTGTCCGTCCGTCCGTCCGTCCGTCCGTCCGTCCGTCCGTCCGTCCGTCCCCTTCAGCGCCTAGTGCTCAAAGACTATAAGAGTTAGAGCAACGATGTTTTGGATCCAGACTTCTGTGATATGTCACTGCTACAAAAATATTTCAAAACTTCGCCCCGCCCCCGAAAATCTGTGGCATCCACATTTTGAAATATACGATAAAACCGAAAACGCAGAATCGTAGAGGATGACTATATGTTTTAGAGTGTAAAATCTCAACCAGATCGTATAATTATTATAGCCAGAATCAAGAAAACAATTTCATTCTTTCTCGCTCTGTCTCTCTCTAACACACAGGTTTCATGGTCGGCTTTGCCAATTGCAAAATATGAGTTCAAGGATCTCAGAACCCATAGGAGCTAGAGCAACCAAATTTGGTATCCACACTCCTGTGATATCGGACCTTGACCGTTTCATGTCCAAATTTCGCCAAACCCCCTTCCGCCCCCGCAAAGGACGAAAATCTGGGGCATCCACAAATCTCAGAGACTATTAAGGCTAGAGTAACCAAATTTGGTATCCGCACTTCTGTTAGATCTCACTATAAAACGTATATCTCAAAATTTCGCCCCACCCTTTTTTGCCCCCACAAAGAACGAAAATCTGTTGCATCCACAATATTGCACATTCGAGAAAACTAAAAACGCAGAATCATAGATAATGACCATGTCTATTAGATTGCTGAATCAGGATCAGATCAGATCATTTTTATAGGCAAAAGGAACAAATCAATTTGCACTGGCTACGCAGCCCCCGACGTCACGCTAAGACTGATTTTCTGTCTCTCTCGCACGCACTCCTTGTCGTGTCGTTTAATATTAGCGGCGTCTGCCGTAGGAGAGCCATACTGACTTAGTATCGGGTATAACTGTAGAGTTGCGGTCTCCGCAGCAACTCACAACGTTCCCCCTCGTTATACCCGATACTCAAAATGAGTATTGGGGTATATTAGATTTGTGGCAAAAGTGGATGTATGTAACGTCCAGAAGGAATCGTTTGCGACCCCATAAAGTATATATATTCTTGATCAGCATCAATAGCCGAGTCGATTGAGCCCTGTCTGTCTGTCCGTCTGTCCGTCCGTCCGTCCGTCCGTCCGTCCGTCCGTCCGTCCGTCCGTCCCCTTCAGCGCCTAGTGCTCAAAGACTATAAGAGCTAGAGCAACGATGTTTTGGATCCAGACTTCTGTGATATGTCACTGCTACAAAAATATTTCAAAACTTCGCCCCGCCCCCGAAAATCTGTGGCATCCGAAACCGAAAACGCAGAATCGTAGAGGATGACTATATGTTTTAGAGTGTAAAATCTCAACCAGATCGTATAATTATTATAGCCAGAATCAAGAAAACAATTTCATTCTTTCTCGCTCTGTCTCTCTCTAACACACAGGTTTCATGGTCGGCTTTGCCAATTGCAAAATATGAGTTCAAGGATCTCAGAACCTATAAGAGCCAGAGCAACCAAATTTGGTATCCACACTCCTGTGATATCGGACCTTGACCGTTTCGTGTCCAAATTTCGCCACACCCCCTTCCGCCCCTGCAAAGGACGAAAATCTGGGGCATCCACAAATCTCAGAGACTATTAAGGCTAGAGTAACCAAATTTGGTATCCGCACTTCTGTTAGATCTCACTATAAAACGTATATCTCAGAATTTCGCCCCACCCCCTTCCGCCCCTACAAAGGACGAAAATCTGTTGCATCCACAATATTGCACATTCGAGAAAACTAAAAACGCAGAATCATAGATATTGACCATGTCTATCAGATTGCTGAATCTGGATCAGATCAGATCATTTTTATAGGCAAAAGGAACAAATCAATTTGCACTGGCTACGTAGCCCCCGACGTCACGCTAAGACTGATTTTCTGTCTCTCTCGCACGCACTCCTTGTCGTGTCGTTTAATATTAGCGGCGTCTGCCGTAGGAGAGCCATACTGACTTAGTATCGGGTATAACTGTAGAGTTGCGGTCTCCGCAGCAACTCACAACGTTCCCCCTCGTTATACCCGATACTCAAAATGAGTATTGGGGTATATTAGATTTGTGGCAAAAGTGGATGTATGTAACGTCCAGAAGGAATCGTTTGCGACCCCATAAAGTATATATATTCTTGATCAGCATCAATAGCCGAGTCGATTGAGCCCTGTCTGTCTGTCCGTCTGTCCGTCCGTCCGTCCGTCCGTCCGTCTTTAAAAATGTATCTTTAAAAATGTGGATGCCACAGATTTTCGTCCTTTGTGGGGGCGGAAGTGGGCGGGGCGAAGTTTTGAAATATTTTTGTAGCAGTGACATATCACAGAAGTCTGGATCCAAAACATCGTTGCTCTAGATCTTATAGTCTTTGAGCACTAGGCGCTGAAGGGGACGGACGGACGGACGGACGGACGGACGGACGGACGGACGGACGGACGGACGGAGGGACGGACGGACGGACGGACGGACGGACGGACGGACGGACGGACGGACGGACGGACAGACGGACAGACAGACAGGGCTCAATCGACTCGGCTATTGATGCTGATCAAGAATATATATACTTTATGGGGTCGGAAACGATTCCTTCTGGACGTTACACACATCCACTTTTACCACAAATCTAATATACCCCAATACTCATTTTGAGTATCGGGTATAAAAAACGAGGGGGAACGTTGTGAGTTGCTGCGGACACCGCAACTCTACAGTTATACCCGATACTAAGTCAGTATGGCTCTCCTCCGGCAGACGCCGCTAATATTAAACGACACGACAAAGAGTGCGTGCTAGAGAGACAGAAAATCAGTCTGAGCGTGACGTCGGGCGCTGCGTAGCCACTGCAAATTGATTTGTTCCTTTGGCTATAAAAATTATCTGATCTGATCCAGATTCAGCAATCTGATAGATATGGTTGCTATCTATGATTCTGCGTTTTTAGTTTTCTCGAATCTGCAATATTGTGGATGCAACAGATTTTCGTCCTTTGTGTAGGCGGAAGGGGGTGGGGCGAAATTTTGAGGTATACGTTTTATAGTGAGATCTAACAGGAGTGCGGATACTAAATTTGGTTACTCTAGCGTTAATAGTCTCCGAGATTTGTGGATGCCCCAGATTTTCGTCCTTTGCGGGGGCGGAAGGGGGTGTGGCGAAATTTTGACACAAAACGGTCAAGGTCCGATATCACAGGAGTGTGGATACCAAATTTGGTTGCTCTAGCTCTTATGGGTTCTGAGATCCTTGAACTCATATTTTGCAATTGGCAAAACCGACCATGAAACCTGTGTGTTAGAGAGAGACAGAGCGAGAAAGAATGAAATTGTTTTCTTGATTCTGGCTATAATAATTATACGATCTGGTTCAGATTTTGGTTTTATATCTAGAAGATATAGTCATCTTCTACGATTCTGCGTTTTTGGTTTTCTCGTATCGTCGAAATTGTGGATGCCACAGATTTTCGCCCTTTGTGGGGGCGGAAGTGGGCGGGGCAAAGTTTTGAAATTTTCTTGTAGCAGTGACATATCACAGAAGTCTGGATCCAAAACATCGTTGCTATAGCTCTTATAGTCTTTGAGCACTAGGCGCTGAAGGGGACGGACAGACGGACGGACGGACAGAAGGGACAGACAGACATGGCTCAATCGACTCGGCTATTGATGCTGATCAAGAATATATATACTTTATGGGGTCGGAAACGATTCCTTCTGGACGTTACACACATTCACTTTTACCACAAATCTAATATACCCCAATACTCATTTTGAGTATCGGGTATAATAAACAAAAGCGGGCCCAGATGACTTTCCCTGTGGAACACCTGAAGTAACATTAACAGTTTTTGAAAACACGTTAGAAAACAAAACACGTTGAGTACGGTTAGAGAGATAGGACAAAATCCAATCTAGAAGATTAGTTGGGAACCCTAATAAAGAGAGCAACTTAAAGTATAACTTAAAGTATTCATTAAAGTGTAAGATATGAATATTAGTTTATAAGATTTGAATATTAGTTTAAGATTTACTCATCGATAGTATTATAAGAAATACCAATGTACTCGATATATCAATACTTGTCCTCGACAAGTATCGATATGCCAACACACATTCATTCGAATACGACGATCAAGAAAGAAGAACATATAATAAAACCGTGCTACTAAAAGTTTACAAAAGAAGATTTTACTTTGGAAGAGCAAGTATCAAAGGAAAAAAGATGGACACATTTATTGTAATCGCGGCAAAGGCTACGGAAAGATTCATGGTCAGAGTATTTTGAAGGACAGAGAGGAAGACGGAGAGAAAAGTAATGCCTAATGAGACGCAGCTGACTCTCATAAGAAGGAAGATGACGAGAGGGGACGGAACGGACTCAAGCATATCTTGATATTTTTGGTAATGGGGAGACCAGATACAGGAACCATATTCCACGATAGGCCGTACAAGAGAAACGTAGAGTAGCTTAGTGGTATAGGGGTCAGAAAATTCCTTCGACCATCTTTTGATACGGCCAAGGACTCCTTCGACTCCTTTTAAAACATAAGTTAGGTACGAAGCTAATGCCTATGTCATTAACTTTGTACAGGCGTTCCAAGGAAATGTTATTAATTGTGAAGTCAAAAAGGATATGCTTGAAAGGCGAGCCAGACAGTTTAAACTTCTTATATAAACGAGATTTTATATTCTTTAGGTTTACAGTGCCATGGACTGCAAAATCTTCAATCCATATGTATCAAACTAGTAATAAGCTGCTGATAATTCAATATTTTATTTCTTCTTTCCTATGTCCCTATAATCGCACCGTTCTTCGATCCCTCTTCTGCTCACGCAAGTGAGACTGGCTTACACCTCTTTTCCTTGTTGCTAGAGCTGACCCTGCCACTGGGTTCTGTGTATCCTGACGTAGCGCCTGGCAGGCTTAGCGTTTGCTTTTTCTTTTGTTCGTGATGCGGTTTTGCACGCGACCACGACCGCTTGCTTTCGACCTCGTTTTTCGAATCCCCAGCCCAGCTGAACTCGGCACACGTCAACCTTTTTGCCTGCAGCCTCTGCCGGCGCTTCGGCAGAACGATCGGCCACCTTGCTCTTTTTTATGTGCGACGCTGGCTTTGGTCTCGGTCTCCGTCGTTTTATCTGCAGGGGCTGCTGCCATTGCAGAACTAGATCACTCTCGAGCTTTTCCTCTCGCTATTTTTCATGCTGTTACGCGAAATTTGGGGGGCGTCATTTTGCTGCTCTCTTTGCTGCCGTGTGTTGGAGACCGAGTGATCCACTGTGTGGTCTTCCCTCTCGCTCTTTTTCATGCTGTACGAGACATTTGCCTCGGAACCGAAAAGTGTAGAAATAGGAATAATATATAAACTCAAACTAACAATATTCCCATTGTTATTCTCGCTTGGAAAAAGCCTGACCGCTACTATGGATGTGAAGGATTCTCTTTCACACATGCATTAGTTTTATAGAATTCGCCTTTATTTTTTCTTTCGGTTTTGAATCACCCAGATCCTTATGTTTTTAATTTTATTACTCCTTTTTTCACCTCGGCCTCCAATATACATACCTCCGCAGTGAGGTTCTACCGGAAAAATTAATTGATATTCAGGTTTCTGTAATTCTGCTGAGTTAAGAGGTACCAACAGGTATCTAACCATGCGCCATGCTTCCCCTTACAATACGGCTACCAAATATATCATTTTTTGCTTTTCACTAATATATTTTATCTCATACCGAGTTTTTTCAATTGTTCCCACTTTATAGGGTCTCCAGGAAATTTTGGTAATGTTGGCTGTTTATTTTCAACCTCATTGTTACTGTTACCATTAATCTGTGGCTAAATGAATACTTTCGGAAACATTTTATAGTTTACTTAAGTCAGATTTAAAATATTTTTTTTTCTCTGCCAACCCATTATAAAAGTAGTTTTAATAATAACAGTACATAATGTTATCGTACATTGTTACTCGTGTTAATTGGTATTATTAATAATAAACAAACTAATAAAAACGAGGGGGAACGTTGTGAGTTGCTGCGGACACCGCAACTCTACAGTTATACCCGATACTAAGTCAGTATGGCTCTCCTCCGGCAGACGCCGCTAATATTAAACGACACGACAAAGAGTGCGTGCTAGAGAGACAGAAAATCAGTCTGAGCGTGACGTCGGGCGCTGCGTAGCCACTGCAAATTGATTTGTTCCTTTGGCTATAAAAATTATCTGATCTGATCCAGATTCAGCAATCTGATAGATATGGTTGCTATCTATGATTCTGCGTTTTTAGTTTTCTCGAATCTGCAATATTGTGGATGCAACAGATTTTCGTCCTTTGTGTAGGCGGAAGGGGGTGGGGCGAAATTTTGAGATATACGTTTTATAGTGAGATCTAACAGGAGTGCGGATACTAAATTTGGTTACTCTAGCGTTAATAGTCTCCGAGATTTGTGGATGCCCCAGATTTTCGTCCTTTGCGGGGGCGGAAGAGGGTGTGGCGAAATTTTGACACAAAACGGTCAAGGTCCGATATCACAGGAGTGTGGATACCAAATTTGGTTGCTCTAGCTCTTATGGGTTCTGAGATCCTTGAACTCATATTTTGCAATTGGCAAAACCGACCATGAAACCTGTGTGTTAGAGAGAGACAGAGCGAGAAAGAATGAAATTGTTTTCTTGATTCTGGCTATAATAATTATACGATCTGGTTCAGATTTTGGTTTTATATCTAGAAGATATAGTCATCTTCTACGATTCTGCGTTTTTGGTTTTCTCGTATCGTCGAAATTGTGGATGCCACAGATTTTCGCCCTTTGTGGGGGCGGAAGTGGGTGGGGCAAAGTTTTGAAATTTTCTTGTAGCAGTGACATATCACAGAAGTCTGGATCCAAAACATCGTTGCTATAGCTCTTATAGTCTTTGAGCACTAGGCGCTGAAGGGACGGACAGACGGACGGACGGACAGAAGGGACAGACAGACATGGCTCAATCGACTCGGCTATTGATGCTGATCAAGAATATATATACTTTATGGGGTCGGAAACGATTCCTTCTGGACGTTACACACATTCACTTTTACCACAAATCTAATATACCCCAATACTCATTTTGAGTATCGGGTATAATAAACAAAAGCGGGCCCAGATGACTTTCCCTGTGGAACACCTGAAGTAACATTAACAGTTTTTGAAAACACGTTAGAAAACAAAACACGTTGAGTACGGTTAGAGAGATAGGACAAAATCCAATCTAGAAGATTAGTTGGGAACCCTAATAAAGAGAGCAACTTAAAGTATAACTTAAAGTATTCATTAAAGTGTAAGATATGAATATTAGTTTATAAGATTTGAATATTAGTTTAAGATTTACTCATCGATAGTATTATAAGAAATACCAATGTACTCGATATATCAATACTTGTCCTCGACAAGTATCGATATGCCAACACACATTCATTCGAATACGACGATCAAGAAAGAAGAACATATAATAAAACCGTGCTACTAAAAGTTTACAAAAGAAGATTTTACTTTGGAAGAGCAAGTATCAAAGGAAAAAAGATGGACACATTTATTGTAATCGCGGCAAAGGCTACGGAAAGATTCATGGTCAGAGTATTTTGAAGGACAGAGAGGAAGACGGAGAGAAAAGTAATGCCTAATGAGACGCAGCTGACTCTCATAAGAAGGAAGATGACGAGAGGGGACGGAACGGACTCAAGCATATCTTGATATTTTTGGTAATGGGGAGACCAGATACAGGAACCATATTCCACGATAGGCCGTACAAGAGAAACGTAGAGTAGCTTAGTGGTATAGGGGTCAGAAAATTCCTTCGACCATCTTTTGATACGGCCAAGGACTCCTTCGACTCCTTTTAAAACATAAGTTAGGTACGAAGCTAATGCCTATGTCATTAACTTTGTACAGGCGTTCCAAGGAAATGTTATTAATTGTGAAGTCAAAAAGGATATGCTTGAAAGGCGAGCCAGACAGTTTAAACTTCTTATATAAACGAGATTTTATATTCTTTAGGTTTACAGTGCCATGGACTGCAAAATCTTCAATCCATATGTATCAAACTAGTAATAAGCTGCTGATAATTCAATATTTTATTTCTTCTTTCCTATGTCCCTATAATCGCACCGTTCTTCGATCCCTCTTCTGCTCACGCAAGTGAGACTGGCTTACACCTCTTTTCCTTGTTGCTAGAGCTGACCCTGCCACTGGGTTCTGTGTATCCTGACGTAGCGCCTGGCAGGCTTAGCGTTTGCTTTTTCTTTTGTTCGTGATGCGGTTTTGCACGCGACCACGACCGCTTGCTTTCGACCTCGTTTTTCGAATCCCCAGCCCAGCTGAACTCGGCACACGTCAACCTTTTTGCCTGCAGCCTCTGCCGGCGCTTCGGCAGAACGATCGGCCACCTTGCTCTTTTTTATGTGCGACGCTGGCTTTGGTCTCGGTCTCCGTCGTTTTATCTGCAGGGGCTGCTGCCATTGCAGAACTAGATCACTCTCGAGCTTTTCCTCTCGCTATTTTTCATGCTGTTACGCGAAATTTGGGGGGCGTCATTTTGCTGCTCTCTTTGCTGCCGTGTGTTGGAGACCGAGTGATCCACTGTGTGGTCTTCCCTCTCGCTCTTTTTCATGCTGTACGAGACATTTGCCTCGGAACCGAAAAGTGTAGAAATAGGAATAATATATAAACTCAAACTAACAATATTCCCATTGTTATTCTCGCTTGGAAAAAGCCTGACCGCTACTATGGATGTGAAGGATTCTCTTTCACACATGCATTAGTTTTATAGAATTCGCCTTTATTTTTTCTTTCGGTTTTGAATCACCCAGATCCTTATGTTTTTAATTTTATTACTCCTTTTTTCACCTCGGCCTCCAATATACATACCTCCGCAGTGAGGTTCTACCGGAAAAATTAATTGATATTCAGGTTTCTGTAATTCTGCTGAGTTAAGAGGTACCAACAGGTATCTAACCATGCGCCATGCTTCCCCTTACAATACGGCTACCAAATATATCATTTTTTGCTTTTCACTAATATATTTTATCTCATACCGAGTTTTTTCAATTGTTCCCACTTTATAGGGTCTCCAGGAAATTTTGGTAATGTTGGCTGTTTATTTTCAACCTCATTGTTACTGTTACCATTAATCTGTGGCTAAATGAATACTTTCGGAAACATTTTATAGTTTACTTAAGTCAGATTTAAAATATTTTTTTTTCTCTGCCAACCCATTATAAAAGTAGTTTTAATAATAACAGTACATAATGTTATCGTACATTGTTACTCGTGTTAATTGGTATTATTAATAATAAACAAACTAATAAAAACGAGGGGGAACGTTGTGAGTTGCTGCGTACACCGCAACTCTACAGTTATACCCGATACTAAGTCAGTATGGCTCTCCTCCGGCAGACGCCGCTAATATTGAACCACACGACAAAGAGTGCGTGCGAGAGAGACAGAAAATCAGTCTGAGCGTGACGTCGGGCGCTGCGTAGCCACTGAAAATTGATTTCTTGCTTTTGGCTACAAAAATGATCCGATCTGATCCAGATTCAGCAATCTGATAGACATGGTCATTATCTATGATTCTGCGTTTTTAGTTTTCTCGAATGTGCAATATTGTGGATGCAACAGATTTTCGTCTTTTGTGGGGGCGGAAAAGGGTGGGGCGAAATTCTGAGATATACGTTTTATAGTGAGATCTAACAGAAGTGCGGATACCAAATTTGGTTACTCTAGCCTTAATAGTCTCTGAGATTTGTGGATGCCCCAGATTTTCGTCCTTTGCGGTGGCGGAAGGGGGTGTGGCGAAATTTGGACACGAAACGGTCAAGGTCCGATATCACAGGATTGTGGATACCAAATTTGGTTGCTCTGGCTCTTATAGGTTCTGAGATCCTTGAACTCATATTTTGCAATTGGCAAAGCCGACCATGAAACCTGTGTGTTAGAGAGAGACAGAGCGAGAAAGAATGAAATTGTTTTCTTGATTCTGGCTATAATAATTATACGATCTAGTTCAGATTTTACACTCTAGAACATATAATCATCCTCTACGATTCTGCGTTTTTGGTTTTATCGTATCTTTAAAAATGTGGATGCCACAGATTTTCGTCCTTTGTGGGGGCGGAAGTGGGCGGGGCGAAGTTTTGAAATATTTTTGTAGCAGTGACATATCACAGAAGTCTGGATCCAAAACATCGTTGCTCTAGATCTTATAGTCTTTGAGCACTAGGCGCTGAAGGGGACGGACGGACGGACGGACGGACGGACGGACGGACGGACGGACGGACGGACGGACAGACGGACAGACGGACAGACAGACAGGGCTCAATGCACTCAATACTTTATGGGGTCGGAAACGATTCCTTCTGGACGTTACACACATCCACTTTTACCACAAATCTAATATACCCCAATACTCATTTTGAGTATCGGGTATAAAATAAACAAATTTAATATCTCTGAGGATAGTTTTCTGCTTCTGTTGCTGTCTGCATATGATGCTGCCGCTGCTATTATTTTCGCTGCTGTTGCCGATGCGTTGTTGTCGATGCTGTTTCTGTTTGCCGCTGCCGATGCTGATGCCATCGATGCTGTAGTTGTCGAGGAGGCTGCTGGTGTCCCCGCTAATGCCGCCACAAATGCCGCTGTTGTTAATTCCGTAGTTGTCGTTAGAATGCGGATGTCTGTCGCTGCTTTCTTGTGTTTTGTGTTTAACACTATCAAATTTTTAAAATTTATTTCCTCAGTGTCTCTTTTTTTTCGTTGTTGCCAATTTTTGCTCTTCACTGCACTTATCAAACTTCTCGATGTCGGGAAATATTTGTTCCTATAGTCCTACAGACTCTAAGGAACTAGTTTAGCTTCGGGCTCTTACCACAGGGGGGAAACAACGGAAAGGCTCAAACAACCAAAATGTAAAACTCTTTTTCGTAAGAAATACACTTGATTTGAATTTAGTTTACAAATTGTATTTACTTCTGACAATCACAGTCATACATCAACTTGAATTATACAAATAGATATATGGCGATCAGGTAGGTTCAGTATAATTCCCAGAGACAAACGTCTTGCGACAAAGCCCGGCCATCGCTGGACGCCCAAAATAAGCCAAATATAGTAGACCCACTAGACCAAAGACAATACAATGCCAAGATTTTGCATGAGAAACAAATTCCATTTCAATTTGTGTTTGACGCTTCTTGGTACGGGCGAGCTTGGTACTTTCTTTAAGGCTATCCTTCGGGTCCAACCGCGGCCCGGGAAACCGCCACCCCTGAGTACGGTCTTGTCGTCAAAACTAAAAATTATTGTTTCAAATCGTTCTCTGATAGTAGAGGACTAGTAGAAAAAATATAAAATACTATTTAGAATCATATTCCAGATCATAAAGCAGGCTTAAAGTTTGCATATGTTGAGGCAAATAATGAGACTTCAAAAATATGAATAAGGTTATTGCTTTATTTTTTATCGAATAGATTAATGTTTAATGTTTATAGTTCAACTATGGACAGTTAAACTATGTAAAAATAGGAATGTACAAATCATAAAATTATCTGCTACTGGAAAGTTTGCTGACACAATACAAGGTAGAAGAAAGTTATTTATTTATTTATTAAATTAACAAATTATCTGTTAATAATGGTACTTAATTACTAAAGGCGGAAAATGATAAGTTAAAAGTTAGCTAAATTTAAGTGATTATAAATATTGCATGCGATTAGTTAAAGAGACAGTTCAGGGGATAGGGTTTGGCAGAGTGAGTTATAATTATGGCATAAAACCCTAAAAGTTTCATGATCAGCATAATTAGACCTACATATGGGTAAACCGATAGTCCTAAAAGTACGGGTAGGTCTAGATGGAACGGCCAAGTCAATCTGACCCAAGAGAGTTTGGGAGTCAACAGTCCCGAGAAGGAGCTTGTGCACGAACATTACGCCATTGCATATTCTGCGATGGTGCAACGACGGCAGGTCAATAAGATTTAGCCTAGACCGGTAGGGTGGCAAGATTCTACCCGAGTCCCAGTTAAAGTTCCGAAGGGCAAAAATTAAAAATTGCTTTTGCACGGATTCAATAACAACCTGCTGCTCTTTATACTGCGGGCTCCACACACAAGAAGAATACTCCAATATAGGACGTACTAACGAGATGTACAGTTGTTTCGTAACGTACGGGTCGTCAAACTCCTTGGACCAACGCTTGATGAACGCTAAAACACCCTTAGCTTTATTTACAGTTGCAGCTATATGGCTGTTAAAACACATCTTATAATCAAAAAGGACTCCGAGGTCATTTGAATTCGAAATTCGCTCAAGGACATGATTTCCTAGAACATATGAGACAAAATGTGGAGCGCGACGGTAAAATGTCATAAGTTTGCATTTGGAAAGGTTCAGAAAAAGAAGATTAGTTGAACACCACAATAGTAGTTCACTTAGATCCAGTCGAAGGCGTGTGTGCAAATACCAATCAGAGTAAGAAAGACAGATTTTAACATCATCAGCATACATTAGTGTAGTAGAGTTTGTTATAACTTGACGAAGGTCATTCACAAATAAAACGAGGGGGAACGTTGTGAGTTGCTGCGGACACCGCAACTCTACAGTTATACCCGATACTAAGTCAGTATGGCTCTCCTCCGGCAGACGCCGCTAATATTAAACGACACGACAAAGAATGCGTGCTAGAGAGACAGAAAATCAGTCTGAGCGTGACGTCGGGCGCTGCGTAGCCACTGCAAATTGATTTGTTCCTTTTGGCTATAAAAATTATCTGATCTGATCCAGATTCAGCAATCTGATAGATATGGTTGCTATCTATGATTCTGCGTTTTTAGTTTTCTCGAATCTGCAATATTGTGGATGCAACAGATTTTCGTCCTTTGTGTGGGCGGAAGGGGGTGGGGCGAAATTTTGAGATATACGTTTTATAGTGAGATCTAACAGGAGTGCGGATACTAAATTTGGTTACTCTAGCGTTAATAGTCTCCGAGATTTGTGGATGCCCCAGATTTTCGTCCTTTGCGGGGGCGGAAGGGGGTGTGGCGAAATTATGACACAAAACGGTCAAGGTCCGATATCACAGGAGTGTGGATATCAAATTTGGTTGCTCTAGCTTTTATGGGTTCTGAGATCCTTGAACTCATATTTTGCAATTGGCAAAACCGACCATGAAACCTGTGTGTTAGAGAGAGACAGAGCGAGAAAGAATGAAATTGTTTTCTTGATTCTGGCTATAATAATTATACGATCTGGTTCAGATTTTGGTTTTATATCTAGAAGATATAGTCATCTTCTACGATTCTGCGTTTTTGGTTTTCTCGTATCGTCGAAATTGTGGATGCCACAGATTTTCGCCCTTTGTGGGGGCGGAAGTGGGCGGGGCAAAGTTTTGAAATTTTCTTGTAGCAGTGACATATCACAGAAGTCTGGATCCAAAACATCGTTGCTATAGCTCTTATAGTCTTTGAGCACTAGGCGCTGAAGGGGACGGACAGACGGACGGACGGACAGAATGGACAGACAGACATGGCTCAATCGACTCGGCTATTGATGCTGATCAAGAATATATATACTTTATGGGGTCGGAAACGATTCCTTCTGGACGTTACACACATTCACTTTTACCACAAATCTAATATACCCCAATACTCATTTTGAGTATCGGGTATAATAAACAAAAGCGGGCCCAGATGACTTTCCCTGTGGAACACCTGAAGTAACATTAACAGTTTTTGAAAACACGTTAGAAAACAAAACACGTTGAGTACGGTTAGAGAGATAGGACAAAATCCAATCTAGAAGATTAGTTGGGAACCCTAATAAAGAGAGCAACTTAAAGTATAACTTAAAGTATTCATTAAAGTGTAAGATATGAATATTAGTTTATAAGATTTGAATATTAGTTTAAGATTTACTCATCGATAGTATTATAAGAAATACCAATGTACTCGATATATCAATACTTGTCCTCGACAAGTATCGATATGCCAACACACATTCATTCGAATACGACGATCAAGAAAGAAGAACATATAATAAAACCGTGCTACTAAAAGTTTACAAAAGAAGATTTTACTTTGGAAGAGCAAGTATCAAAGGAAAAAAGATGGACACATTTATTGTAATCGCGGCAAAGGCTACGGAAAGATTCATGGTCAGAGTATTTTGAAGGACAGAGAGGAAGACGGAGAGAAAAGTAATGCCTAATGAGACGCAGCTGACTCTCATAAGAAGGAAGATGACGAGAGGGGACGGAACGGACTCAAGCATATCTTGATATTTTTGGCAATGGGGAGACCAGATACAGGAACCATATTCCACGATAGGCCGTACAAGAGAAACGTAGAGTAGCTTAGTGGTATAGGGGTCAGAAAATTCCTTCGACCATCTTTTGATACGGCCAAGGACTCCTTCGACTCCTTTTAAAACATAAGTTAGGTACGAAGCTAATGCCTATGTCATTAACTTTGTACAGGCGTTCCAAGGAAATGTTATTAATTGTGAAGTCAAAAAGGATATGCTTGAAAGGCGAGCCAGACAGTTTAAACTTCTTATATAAACGAGATTTTATATTCTTTAGGTTTACAGTGCCATGGACTGCAAAATCTTCAATCCATATGTATCAAACTAGTAATAAGCTGCTGATAATTCAATATTTTATTTCTTCTTTCCTATGTCCCTATAATCGCACCGTTCTTCGATCCCTCTTCTGCTCACGCAAGTGAGACTGGCTTACACCTCTTTTCCTTGTTGCTAGAGCTGACCCTGCCACTGGGTTCTGTGTATCCTGACGTAGCGCCTGGCAGGCTTAGCGTTTGCTTTTTCTTTTGTTCGTGATGCGGTTTTGCACGCGACCACGACCGCTTGCTTTCGACCTCGTTTTTCGAATCCCCAGCCCAGCTGAACTCGGCACACGTCAACCTTTTTGCCTGCAGCCTCTGCCGGCGCTTCGGCAGAACGATCGGCCACCTTGCTCTTTTTTATGTGCGACGCTGGCTTTGGTCTCGGTCTCCGTCGTTTTATCTGCAGGGGCTGCTGCCATTGCAGAACTAGATCACTCTCGAGCTTTTCCTCTCGCTATTTTTCATGCTGTTACGCGAAATTTGGGGGGCGTCATTTTGCTGCTCTCTTTGCTGCCGTGTGTTGGAGACCGAGTGATCCACTGTGTGGTCTTCCCTCTCGCTCTTTTTCATGCTGTACGAGACATTTGCCTCGGAACCGAAAAGTGTAGAAATAGGAATAATATATAAACTCAAACTAACAATATTCCCATTGTTATTCTCGCTTGGAAAAAGCCTGACCGCTACTATGGATGTGAAGGATTCTCTTTCACACATGCATTAGTTTTATAGAATTCGCCTTTATTTTTTCTTTCGGTTTTGAATCACCCAGATCCTTATGTTTTTAATTTTATTACTCCTTTTTTCACCTCGGCCTCCAATATACATACCTCCGCAGTGAGGTTCTACCGGAAAAATTAATTGATATTCAGGTTTCTGTAATTCTGCTGAGTTAAGAGGTACCAACAGGTATCTAACCATGCGCCATGCTTCCCCTTACAATACGGCTACCAAATATATCATTTTTTGCTTTTCACTAATATATTTTATCTCATACCGAGTTTTTTCAATTGTTCCCACTTTATAGGGTCTCCAGGAAATTTTGGTAATGTTGGCTGTTTATTTTCAACCTCATTGTTACTGTTACCATTAATCTGTGGCTAAATGAATACTTCCGGAAACATTTTATAGTTTACTTAAGTCAGATTTAAAATATTTTTTTTTCTCTGCCAACCCATTATAAAAGTAGTTTTAATAATAACAGTACATAATGTTATCGTACATTGTTACTCGTATTAATTGGTATTATTAATAATAAACAAACTAATAAAAAAAAAAAAATAAACAAATTTAATTTCTCTGAGGATAGTTTTCTGCTTCTGTTGCTGTCTGCATATGATGCTGCCGCTGCTATTATTTTCGATGCTGTTGCCGATGCGTTGTTGTCGATGCTGTTTCTGTTTGCCGCTGCCGATGCTGATGCCATCGATGCTGTAGTTGTCGAGGAGGCTGCTGGTGTCCCCGCTGATGCCGCCACAAATGCCGCTGTTGCTAATTCCGTAGTTGTCGATTAGAATGCTGATGTCTGTCGCTGCTTTCTTGTGTTTTGTGTTAAACGCTATCAAATTTTTAAAATTTATTTCCTCAGTGTCACTTTTTTTTCGTTGTTGCCAATTTTTGCTCTTCACTGCACTTATCAAACTGCTCGATGTCGGGAAATATTTGTTCCTATAGTCCTACAGACTCTAAGGAACTAGTTTAGCTTCGGGCTCTTACCACAGGGGGGAAACAACAGAAAGGCTCAAACAACTAAAATGTAAAACTTTTTTTTCGAAAGAAATACGCTTGATTTGAATTTAGTTTACAAAATGTATTTACTTCTGACAATCACAGTCATACATCAACTTGAATTATACAAATAGATATATGGCAATCAGGTAGGTTCAGTATAATTCCCAGAGACAAACGTCTTGCGACAATGCCCGGCCATCGCTGGACGCCCAAAATAAGCCAAACATAGTAGACCCTCTTCAGTTGCAGAAATATTCATAATTAATAGTTAATAATACCCGTCGGCATAACACAGTGTTCTATTTAACATGTAATATAATACCTCACGACAGCGCACTGGCCACTGCAGTGAGTTCTGCTGACAATGCACTCTCTCCGCAGAGGGCGAAGACAGCGGTGCAATTGCTGACCATCACAATGTCGCAATTGCCCACCAGACACTAAAATTATCCATAATACACAAACTTATATTTTTACAGACTCAGCACTTTTGGTCCTTTTGTTACCTATAAATAAGAATCAGAAACAGTACCACAACTGCCTTCCATCGCAATCATCAGAGGCTGTCGCCGTGTCTTCAGACCCTCCCTTGCGCACCGTAGGATACCCACTCCGCAGTCCAACTGGTTCAAGTTCTAGTTGCGACGACCAAACTGTAGACGGTTTATGTACCGTATGCAACCCAGATTCCTACACAGACACACATTTACATTTGGTGACCCCGACTTTGATCATCCTTTCAAACTGTCAGACAAGCTACAGTGAAAGGATTCGATCTGGACATCAGATTGAAGCAGTCAACAAGACATCTTTAATACAAATTTGGCATCAGGCCATATACTTACGGTAGCATCTCCTACCAATGAGTATCACTTTGGCAAATCTGACTATTCAGGTTATCAGCCAACAGAAAGACAGCTATAGAATTCGATTACCACCGAGGCAATCAATTTTTGTTGTTTCGTGCGTTCCATAGATTGGAAACAGCACAAATCCCTCCATCCAACACATCACCTGTACTATCACTTTTCTGACCGACAACGGTTGCGATTCGGAGCGTATCCAGCTGCAAAGCAAATAAGACACTCCCAACGGGTCAAAGGTAATAAGTACAAACAGATAGAATGGATACACAAATGGAGGCAGAAGCTGCCGCTACAATGGCAATGGATGTGCAGCAAGCGATTGGTGAGGAAATATCGAGGTGCATTCGGAACTTTAAAAAAGATTCCCAAGAACGAAAGTAACCGGCCTCTTATTTTCAAGCCAAAATATCAGCACTCGAAAATGCGTGGAATCGCTTCAACAAAATCGACTCCAAACTTTGCGATACAGATAAAACGGATGAATACGTAAAAATCCGTGAAGTCTTACGTACAACATGTAAGCAATACATTACGATTTTTACCGAATGCATTGATAAGCTATCGCAGACGTCTAGCGCTCGTGGGAAACGGCAAATCATCCCTAAAGAAAATCATGAGAAACCTCCAGTAGGTCCCAAAGAAAGCGATCTGATCCAGCAGTCCTCGAAGGATTACAGCAAATTGCTTTCACTATGTCGCCGACAAAAGGCCATAGTAGAGTCCGTTAAACGCAATCTGAAACAACTTTCAGAGGTGAAAGGACGCACATCAAGTGATTTGATAAAATCACTATGGACTCAAACACAGGAAGTCCACTTCACCATTCATGAGGAATACGAGGACCCAGTGGAAGGAGGATATGACATGGAATCCTACCTAACACAGGAAAGTAAGGTCCACAGAGCATTGGCAAAATCAGCCACACCAAACACGGATACCGTGCAGCTTCCACGCATCAGCATCCCAAAGTTTGATGGGGATCTATTAATATGGACCCAGTTCTTCGATCTGTTCTCATGCATGGTTCATGAAACCAACATGCCAACGGTGAAAAAGATCTTAAATCCACCGTTACCTTCGAGGCAGAAAGATTGATTCGACATATCGATCTAAGGGAAGAAAATTATGAAGCCGCTTATGCAACAAAAATATTCCTAGAGTTGGAGCGTCTCATTTCAACAGATACTTGGAAGAGTTATGTGAACTTCATGGAAGAGTATGAAGGACTAGGACATATGAAGATTGTGCCAGCACCAAAGGTTCCAAAAAAACACTACTTCATTCTACATTACTGTGTACTCAAACCCGAGAGCACCACAACAAAGCTTAGGGTAGTATTGGATGGGTCATGTAAGTCAGCAAGCGGGAAATCATAAGTACGTATTCACAGCGGACATAGAAAAGATGTGCCGGCAAGTGTGGATGAATCCGGAGGATCAATTCCATCAGATGATAGTCTGGAGAAACAACCCTTCCTAAGATCTCAGGTACTATCGCCTGAAAACAGTTACATATGGGACAACAGCTGCTCCGTTCCTAGCAACGAAATGTCTGGATCATTTGGCAACACAATACAAAGACAGACTACCAGTAGGATCATCAACATTTAAAACCGATTTCTACGTTGACGACTGTCTAACTGGAGCAAACACTATTCCAGAGGCAATTTATGTTCGACAAGAACTAAATAAGATATTGCTACCGTCCGGATTCAAATTGCGCAAGTGGTGCTCTAACAATGAGACACTTCTCCAAGGAATCCCCAAAGAGGATATTGTAAGCGATGTCAAACTAGGAAAGACACTACAGCACTATAGAGTGAAAACTCTGGGTCTCATCTGGATGCCGAAGAAGGACAAATTGTGTGGACGAACACAAAAAAAAAAGGCTACACGTATCACCAAACGGGTGGTATGTTCCGAACTGGCTCAAATATTTGACCCACTAGGACTTTTTACACCGGTGGTAGTAAAAGCAAAAATCTTCATGCAACAGCTTTGGGAGCTCAAACTGGATTGGGATGACAAATTGCCAACTCCAAAACGAATGGAAGGAATACCGAGAAGGCCTACAAACATTGACCAAGATGCAAATTCCCCGGCAATTCCAATTACCCAAGAACTCCACACGTTTGTAGATGCATCAGAGCGAGCATATGGCGCAGCAGTATACGTACGCGTTACATACAAAAATAGCCAAGAAAGACTGCTCTGTTCCAAATCACGTGTTGGGCCGACAGCCAAACAATCACTACCACGGTTAGAACTGTGTGCTGCAGTCCTGGGTTCCGAGCTCACAAACCGAGTCCGACAGGATCTGCACATGGACATTAACACGGTTCTAGGATGCTTTTGGAGTGATTCCACCGTTGTGCTATCCTGGATAAACGCATCATCAAATGGATGAAGGCACCCATCATAGAACCCAGCAATCTTGGGAAAAGGGCTAAGCATGTAAGCTTGCCAAACACACCTAACGCATTCGGGGCCGAATTATATACATACATGCTATTGTCTTGTCATTGATGATCCAAAATTGTTGTCTTGAAATCGCCCTTAATGCTTGAGCACCACAATGCATGCTCTCCTCTCGCATTGTAGCATATTTGTTACGCTTCTGCTACAAAACCAACAGAGCGCATACAACGCCACTCTGCGCAGGAGAACTGAATCATGCCCGCACTATAATCCTGCGAACCATCCAACAAGTCGAATTTACAGCAGAGTTAAAACAGTTACAACTCTATAAGACTGTGGATAGAAAGAGCTCGATCATATCGCAATCCCCCTTCCTAGGAGACGATGTGCTCATCCGGTGGTAGACTTGATGAAGCTCTACTTCCATACAACTCAAAACACCCAGTTTTGCTACCATACAATGACCCAATCGTCAAAATGATCTTGCGTGAACTCCATGAGGAGAACATGCATTGTGGTACTCAAGCATTAAGAGCGATTGCAAGACAACAATATTGGATCATCAATGACAAAACAATGGCTAGAAGCTTCATTCACAGCTGTGTTAGTTGCAACAAGACTAGAACAAAGCTGATGCACCAAATCATGGGCAATCTTCCAGCACAAAGAGTCACACAAGCACGCCCATTTCTTAATGCAGGCGTCGACTACTGTGGACAAATTTCGATCCCCCATAAGATCCGAGGCAATAGACCAGATAAGGCATACATCGCCGTGTTCTGCTGTTTTTCCACAAAGGCAGTGCACCTGGAGCTGGTAAGCGACCTGACCACAGAAGCATTCTTGGCCGCTCTGCGTCGATTCTTAAGCAGACGTGGGAAGTGCCAAACTATTCATTGCGACAATGCAACGAACTTTGTGGGTGCAAACAACCAGCTTAAAGAATTAGAAGACTCTATATTCAGCTCAAAGGCATGTGCTCTGATCACGAATCACTGCAACAAAAAACAAGTGGATTTTAAATTCATTCCTCCCAGGGCTCCATCGTTTGGCGGCCTCTGGTTAGCGGCGGTAAAATCAGCAAAAAAGCTGCCGATAAAAACCACCAACACAGCCTCATTGACATTTGAAGAACTAAACACAGTGATAATTGAAATTGAAGCAATTCTCAATTCTCGACCCATTACTCCAATGTCAAATGATGCCACTGATACAACAGCGCTCACCCCAGGACACTTCTTGATTGGTGAACCATTGACAACGCCACCTGACATCAATACTGATCATCAAGGAAGAACATTGGTAAAGCGCTGGGAATTGGTATCGCGCCTAAAGCATTCATTCTGGAAACAATGGTCTACGGAATACCTCCAAAAATTGCAAGCTCGGCATAAATGGAAGACCGCTTCCCCAAACGTACCTGAAGGATTATTAGTTTTGGTAAAGACAACCTTCCAGTAATGAAGTGGCCAATGGGTCGCATCATTAAGACATATCCTGGACAGGACAACCACGTACGAGTGGTTGACGTTAAGACAGCATCTGGCGTATACAAGCGGCCGATCACTAGTCAAGCGCCGCTATTTCCAGAAGATGTGGCAATCAAACGTTCCCACAACGTGATCAGTGACACCACGGAGATTGATGAGCCACCCACACAGCGAACAACAAAATTGTTACCTACATTAACATCAACATTATTATTGCTGCTGCTCATGCTTCCATTAGCATTGTCACAGTCAATAAATGTGACACAATTCGCAAACAAGCCTGGAATATTCTATGAGAAGCTAGGAACATCAAGAATAGCAACTTCTGAGTGGACCTTGATCGTATACTATGACTTGGACCCATATTGGAGGGATATGGAACTAATGTCTGCTGGAATGTCCGAGTTACGATACTTGTGCCCTGAACTAAAAAATATTCCGGCATGTAACTCCATACTTCAACACTTTCATGATGTGTATAACGAGCTACAAACAGGAAGCGTTTTAATGAAAAACTCTCGAAAACGCAGATCGCCGCTGGATATCATAGGAAATGTAGCAAGCAGTCTTTTTGGTGTTCTCGACACAAAATACGCTGAGGATATGACTCAAGTAATTGAAAAAGTGAAAACCAATGAAGACTTTCGGGTACATGTCATAACTCCCAGTGTCATAACGCCACGGGCCCGAGGGCCCTATGACACAAAATTTAGTGTGGGCGTTATGACATGCACCCAGACTTTCTACTACATCTACTCCAAAACCAAACATCAATTGTCGACGCGACAATAAACGTAGTCAGAAAAGACAAAATGTCAACTGATAATCGCCTAAAAATTTTGGAACAGCATATGGCTACTATCAACCGAGAAAGAGGGTCATATCACAGCGATCATCTGACTCAAGCGCACTTAAGACTAATGGCACAATTAACCCTACTCACAACAAGTCTCCAACGAATGCAGTCCGACAAATAAGAGACCAACTAGACCAGATACGGGATCATTTGCCACAAGATCAAATGCTACCGGTCACAACGAAAAAGGTGATTCAACTATATAGAATCATGCGAGCCAAAGAAACCCCGACTGCAACACCCGTCATCTTCAAGTTGACGCTACCTCTGGTCTCAACAATTCAGCTCGAAGTCTTCAGCATCATACCAATTCCTTTCTGGGATTCAACAAGATGGAGTCTGTTTGACCTCAGAACCACCATAATAACTGTAAACATCCACCGAGACCAGTTCATGGGCACTACCCAAGAGGAATTCCGACGTTGTCTTAAAGTACACTGCTCGTTGTGTTCATCTGTTTTGACCATCAGACGATCTTCAATGTGGACAATCGCTGTGAGTTTCAACTGTTTACCAATAAAACAGCAACACTTTATCAGGTAACACACACTAAGGCTGACATGGTGTGGCTAAAAACTCAGCATCCAAATAAATGGATCTTCGCAACGCATTCTACAATAAACTTCAAGCAGTATGCAACGAAGTTCCGTCAACTATAACACTGGAAGGAACTGGCCTACTCTCGCTGTCTCCTGGATGCACTGCTCGCAATACCGATGTAAGCATCAGCACCTTCAGCACCACAATCACCGAAGTAAAATCGACCTACACTCGGTTTGGTAACATAAGCCAATCGGAGACATCATCCTCGCCACCAATGTGGCAACTGAAAAAGCAGACATCAGACTATCTTCAAGAACTGGATGATCTACGCCAGCAACTATCAGCCATCAATAATCACGAGTTGCCACACCATCTCAACACCGTGCAGCACCATCAAATCGCTGCCTATGCAACCCTAGCATTATCAATTCCATTAATTACTGCCTACATTTTCCAAAAGAAGTATCAATTATGGAAACCAAGGACATCAAATCACGATCCAGCCGTGTCATCACCCCCTATTCCCCGTACACTCCGATTTGCCGACAACTTGTCCGATGGTTGAACACCAGTTCAACGGCCGGGAGAATGTTCAGCCACAGACATATATTTAATGAATATTACGAATATACAGTGCAATCTCATAAACAAATACTCATAAATAAAATTGTCCATGTCACTTCATGTGAATGAATATGACGACACGAAAATTACATTAGCAACTAAGAATAGACAATAGCACTTGTAAACTCGAACCCACCAAAAGGGATCAAGCAATAAACTATCTACTTTATTGCTGCCAAGTACCTAAGTAAATGCACTGAAATGTAATCCCCGCACAGAGTAAGTGTACCCAATCTAAAAATACACTCACAAGGAGCCTGTGCGTTCCTTCCCATAGAATAAGAGTACCACTGCTAGCTATATAAGGAGATGCATTTGTTCAGTAAAACTCAGTTTCAGAAACAGTACCACAACAGCCTGTCACTCATTTTCCCATCGCAATCATCAGAGGCTGTCGCCGTGTCTTCTGATCCTCATTTTGCGCACCGTAGGATACCCACTCCGCAGTCCAACTGGTTGCGACGACCCAACTGAAGACGATTTATGCTTATGATTACTTTCGAGCTTATTTTTTTAAAATGCTTTCTACGTTGACGACTGTCTAACTGGAGCAAACACTATTCCAGAAGCAATTTATGTTCGACAAGAACTAAATAAGATATTGCTTCCGTCCGGATTCAAATTGCGCAAGTGGTGCTCTAACAATGAGCACTTTCAAACTAGGAAAGACACTACAGCACTATAGAGTGAAAACTCTGGGTCTCATCTGGATGCCGAAGAAGGACAAATTGTGTGGACGAACAAAAAAAAAAAAAAGGCTACACGTATCACCAAACGGGTGGTATGTTCCGAACTGGCCCAAATATTTGACCCACTAGGACTTTTTACACCGGTGGTAGTAAAAGCAAAAATCTTCATGCAACAGTTTAGGGAGCACAAACTGGATTGGGATGACAAATTGCCAACTCCAAAACGAATGGAAGGAATACCGAGAAGACCTACAAACATTGAACAAGATGCAAATTCCCCGGCAATTCCAATTACCCAAGAACTCCACACGTTTGTAGATGCATCAGAGCGAGCATATGGCGCAGCAGTATACGTACGCGTTACATACAAAAATAACCAAGAAAGAGTGCTCTGTTCCAAATCACGTGTTGGGCCGACAGCCAAACAATCACTACCACGGTTAGAACTGTGTGCTGCAGTCCTGGGTTCCGAGCTCACAAACCGAGTCCGACAGGATCTGCACATGGACATTAACACGGTTCTAGGATGCTTTTGGAGTGATTCCACCGTTGTGCTATCCTGGATAAACGCATCATCATCAACATACCATACATTTGTGGCAAATCGAATAGCCAAAATCCAGGTGCAAATCACAGTCACAATGGCGTCATGTGTCATCGGCCAACAACGCAGCCGATGTCTTGTCGAGAGGGATCGCAGAATGCAGTTTGGCAGATCACACTTGTGGCTATATGGACCATTATTTCTGCGCGGATCTCGAGACAAATGGATGAAGGAACCCATCATAGAACCCAGCAATCTTGGGAAAAGGGCTAAGCATGTAAGCTTGCCAAACACACCTAACGCATTCGGGGACGAATTATATACATACATGCAACGCATTGTAGCATATATGTTACGCTTCTGCTACAAAACCAACAGAGCGCATACAACGACACTCTGCGCAGAAGAACTGAATCATGCCCGCACTATAATCCTGGGAACCATCCAACAAGTCGAATTTACAGCAGAGTTAAAACAGTTACAACTCTATAAGACTGTGGATAGAAAGAGCTCGATCATATCGCAATCCCCCTTCCTAGGAGACGATGTGCTCATCCGAGTTGGTGGTAGACTTGAAGAAGCTCTACTTCCATACAACGCAAAACACCCAGTTTTGCTACCATACAATGACCCAATCGTCAAAATGATCTTGCGTGAACTCCATGAGGAGAACATGCATTGTGGTGCTCAAGCATTAAGGGCGATTTCAAGACAACAATATTGGATCGTCAATGACAAGACAATGGCTAGAAGCATCATTCGCAGCTGTTTTAGATGCACCAAGGCTAGACCAAAGCTGATGCACCAGATCATGGGCAATCTTCCAGCACAAAGAGTCACACAAGCACGCCCATTTCTTAATGCAGGCGTCGACTACTGTGGACAAATTTCGATCCCCCATAAGATCCGAGGCAAAAGACCAGATAAGGCATACATCGCCGTGTTCTGCTGCTTTTCCACAAAGGCAGTGCATCTGGAGCTATTAAGCGACCTGACAACAGATGCATTCTTGGCCGCCCTGCGTCGATTCTTAAGCAGACGTGGGAAGTGCCAAACTATTCATTGCGACAATGCAACGAACTTTGTGGGTGCAAACAACCAGCTTAAAGAATTAGAAGACTCTATATTCAGCTCAAAGGCAAGTGCTCTGATCACGAATCACTGCAACAAAAAACAAGTTGAATTTAAATTCATTCCTACCAGGGCTCCATCGTTTGGCGGCCTCTGGGAAGCGGCGGTAAAATCAGCAAATCAGCAGCCGATAACAACCACCAACACAGCTTCTCTGACATTTGAAGAACTAAACACAGTGATAATCGAAATTGAAGCGATTCTCAATTCTCGACCCATTACTCCAATGTCAAATGACCCCACTGATACAACAGCATTCACCCCAGGACACGTATACTATGACTTGGACTTGGAAGTATATGCAACTAATGTCTGCTGGAATATCCGAGCTGTCACACCATCTCACCACCGTGCAGAACTATCATTTCGCTGCCTATGCAGCCCTAGCAATATCAATTCTATTGATCATTGCCTACATTTTCCGGAAGAAGTATCAACTATGGAAACCAAGGCCATCAAATCCCGATCCAGCCGTGCCAGCTGGGGTGATGCCCCCTATCCACCTTGCACGCCGATTTGCCGTCGACTGGAACGTTGGTTGAACACCGTTTCAACGGCCGGGAGAATGTTCGGTTGCAGAAATATGCATAATTAATAGTTAATAATACCCGTCGGCATAACACAGTGTTCTATTTAACATGTAATATAATACCTCACGACAACACACTAGCCACTGCAGTGAGTTCTGCTGACAATGCACTCTCTCCGCAGAGGGCAAAGACAGCGGTGCAATTGCTGACCATCACAATGTCGCAATTTCCCACCAGACACTAAAATTATCCATAATACACAAACTTATATTTTTACAGACTCAGCACTTTTGTACCTTTTGTTACCTATAAATAAGAATCAGAAACAGTACCACAACTGCCTATCACTCATCTTCCATCGCAATCATCAGAGGCTGTCACCGTGCCTTCAGACCCTCCCTTGCGCACCGTAGGATACCCACTCCGCAGTCCAACTGTTTCAAGTTCTAGTTGCGACGACCAAACTGTAGACGGTTTATGTACCGTATGCAACCCAGCTTCCTACACACACACACATTAACAGACCCACTAGACCAAAGACTATACAATGCCAAGATTTTGCATGAGAAACAAATTCCATTTCAATTTGTGTTTGACGCTTCTTGGTACGGGCGAGCTTGGTACTTTCTTTTAGGCTATCCCTCGGGTCCAACCGCGGCCCGGGAAACCGCCACCCCTGAGTACGGTCTTGTCGTCAAAACTAAAAATTATTGTTTCAAATCGTTCTCTGATAGTAGAGGACTAGTAGAAAAAATATAAAATACTATGTTCGGGCCAGCCGCTGAAGAATAACCGTAACTTTAACATTATTATTGTATGAGCAGAGAGAGCCGCCTATGTTGTAAAACGTTGACGTTCTGCAGAGCTGCTGCGCTCTCCCGCTAAAGGGGCTCTCTGCCGCCGCCACTTCGGCAACTACTTTGATCTGCTGCCGCCACTTCGGCAATCACTTTGATCTAACGCCGTCGTCTATAGTTTAGTTCTATGCTAACCCCTCTGCGCATTGGTTGCATATCGATCTCGCATAAAGTTTATCTGGCAATAGCAAGCAATCGGCTTCCGCTAAGCCACCAAGATTAAATACGAATTATAAAGTTTAAAGTTAATCTCTTTTCATTTTTGAAACACATAGGTGCCAAAAAAGCTTGGCATCTCAAACATTGGTGACCGCGACGTGATATAAAACAATTGCTTAATCGCGTTCCGTTAAAACACTTATTACTTATACAATATTTTGTTTGTAAATTCGGAAGACTTTTTCCAAAAACAAACGTGATGATGACTCCGTTCCAGCGGGCTCTAGTTTCGGTTTTTACCTTAAATTGTCAGGTAATGTATGACTAAAAAAAACAAGTGCTCGACTTCAAAGCATTTATTGGACTGGTCGCAGCCAGAGATAGCAAAACTCCCCGACTCCACCGTCGAGCCGATCTTGAATGCGCAGAGAGCAGTACAAGAGCGCGGCGTGTGAGAGCAAAAGCTCTGCTCACAACATCGCACACGCTACGATAGGGTAATTACGATCGTCTGCTGCAACATTCCGGCCCCGTTGAAGACCTCCGGTGCTTCAACCGTCTATTGGCAGTTTTGCCAATTTGTGTATGGGGCGTTTAATTACGCCCGCGGGTGTTCGCACCTCGGCGACGCGCACTCTCACATCTTCTCCCTTGATTGCGGCCACCACTCGTCCTGTGGTCCACTTCTGTGGCGGTGTGTTGTCCTCGTGGACGAGCACTAGACAGCCAATGTCCAAGTCTGGCCCTTTGGTAGCCCACTGGTGACGCTTCTGCAGGCTGACCAGGTAGTCCTTGGACCAGCCCTGCCAAAACTGCTGCTTGAGCGCTGACAGCATTCGCCACCGCTTCAAGTACGCGAAGCTTCCCCTGCTGCATCTGTCGTCGTGATCTGATTCGGGCGGCAGCGAAAGAAGCGGCTGCCCGATCAGCAGGTGCCCTGGCGTTAGCGCTTCTCCATCGCTGGGATCGTTGCCTGGGGACGCGATTGGCTGGGAGTTGAGAAGAGCCTCTACCTCTACCAGGTGGGTGCACAGCTCGTCCGCGGTGAGCTTGGCGTTGCCCACTCCGCGTACCAACCTCTGCTTGGCTGATTTGACGGCTGCCTCCCACAATCCGCCGAAGTGTGGTGCTCTCGGTGGTATGAAACACCACTCGACGCCTTGGCGCGCTGCGTACGCCTTGAGCCGGTCCTGGTCCCTCTGGTACGCTTGATGCAGCTCGTTCAGCACCTTGCTCGCGCCCACGAAGTTGGTGGCGTTGTCGCTGTACACCTTCTCCGGAAGGCCTCTTCTCCCGATGAACCTTTTAAAAACAGATAAAAAACTATCAGTGGACAAATCTGCTACAAGCTCCAGGTGAACAGCCTTTGATACAAAGCAGACGAAGACGGCTACATATGTCTTAATAGGGGGCCTGCCGCGAATCTTGAGAGACACGTAGAATGGGCCGCAGTAATCTACCCCACAAATCAAAAAGGGCCGAGCTCTTCGCACTCTATCAGCTGGCAGGTTTCCCATGATCTGTCCCTGTAGGACTGGCTTGTATCGGAAGCAGTGCACACAATTTCTCAGGATCCTTGTACATGCTTCTCGAGCATTGATTAGCTATATCTGCTGCCTTAGCAACGAAACCATGACTTTGGCGCCTGCATGGTAGTGAGTCCGATGCAAATTGCGAAGATAAAGCGTCACGAACTGCGACTTTTGCGACAGCAGCAGAGGAAATTTGGCGTCATACGGAATCTCTGCGTTGAGCAACCTTCCTCCCACTCGAATCAGTCGCAGCGTTACTCTGTCGAGTTCGCTCGTATGTATGAACGGGTTTAGTCGTTGAAGATGCGGTGACAGGATTTCCGACCTCGCTAGCTTGTGGAATTCTGGTCCCAACTCGTGTCTTTGGACTACTTCTACCAGCCTTAGAAATGAGACCTTAAGTTCTTTGGCTGACAGAACGACCTCTCGACTACGCTTGCTTCCTTGTAGGAACCGGTTTACATATGCCATAATCCGAAGCAATTTCTCAAAGGAAGAGCATCTTTCAATCAACTCGATGAAATCATTGGCCTGACACTTCGCCACTGAATGTGTTGCCAAACACTTCTTGTTTTCCGAGCGTTCCATTTCTGGGGACAACTCAACCTGATGTAGACATGGCCACTCCTCAGAATTCCTGAGCAGAAATTGGGGACCCTCAGTCCACAATGAGCACGTTACACCGTCTACGTCTGTGCCACGTGACACCAAATCGGCTGGGTTTTGCTCAGTAGGAACGTGCCGCCAAGTCACACCGCTTGACGATTCCTGGATTTCAGCAACCCTATTGGCCACAAACGTTGCGAGCGTGGCTGGATCCCTTTCCAGCCAGTACAAGGTGACTTGGGAGTCCGACCAAAAGTTCACACTTTCGATCATGAACTTGTCCAGGAGCGGTTTTACTTGAGCCCATAAAGTGGATAACAGGAGTGCTGCGCACATTTCGAGTCTTGGAATCGATTTCGTTTTGAGAGGAGCTACTCGAGACTTTGCGGTAAGAAGCTTAGACACGACATTTTTACCATCACTGCTACGTATGTAAATGCAGCATCCGTACGCTTCACCTGATGCGTCTGCGAATCCGTGAATCTGAACGCTTTTATGCGTGGGAAGGCCAATGTAGCGAGGTATGGTTATCTTGTCTAATTCAAACAAATTTTGCTTGAAGTGGTTCCAACTCGTGTGCAAACTCATGGGAACCGACTCGTCCCAATCCAACTTTTGCCGCCACAGTTGCTGCAGCA
Source organism: Drosophila miranda (assembly GCF_003369915.1). Classification (NCBI taxonomy): domain Eukaryota; kingdom Metazoa; phylum Arthropoda; class Insecta; order Diptera; family Drosophilidae; genus Drosophila; species Drosophila miranda. The sequence continues at coordinate 44,587,248 of NC_046674.1, forward strand.
ATATTTTTGCCCTCGTTATTAAGGGACATAATAACCCTAATGGGTCGAACAATCGGGACGCAATTGACAAAATGTTTCGCTTTGTAGGGGTCAATGAATCAAATGAGTCATCTAAATGATAATGGAACAAATCAATTTGCGGATTCCATCTAATTCCGAGCGTTTTAACAGACGACGAAGGATCAAACTGCAGCGATTTCTCCTGGCCACTATCGGACAGCAGCTGGGGATGATTTGACGCCCACTTGGCCAACTTAAAACCCCCGAATTCTAAGACCTCACACACTTCCAGCCGAATACGTTCTAAATCTTCCAGACTGTTTGCTCCAGTAAGCATATCATCGACGTAAAAGTCACTTTTTATGACTTGTGATGCAATAGGATGGGACTCAGCATAAACGTCTGCCAATTCAACGAGACAGCGGATGGCCAGAAATGGAGCTGAGGCTGTCCCATAAGTAACCGTATTCAGGCGATACGTTTGAACATCTACATTTGCCTTATCCCTCCACAGAATCAATTGGAAATTTCGGTCTTCTTCGGCGACCTGAACTTGCCTATACATTTTGGAGATGTCAGCTGTGAGCGCAAAACGATTTAATCGAAATCGGGCAAGAGTTGCGTAAAGCTCCCTCTGAATAGTTGCACCCACCATCAAAGTCTCATTTAATGAGATTGAAGTCGATGTTTTGCTCGATGCATCGAAAACGACGCGTAGCTTGGTGGTTTTACTATCAGGTCTCAGGACACATTGATGTGGAATGTAGTAATGGCGTCCTGGAGGAGTGTCTGGAAGCAATGACATGTGGCCAAGGATGAGATACTCTTTCATAAACTCCATATACAGATCATGCAAATACTGATCTCGTGCAAGTCTGCGTTCTAGGGATAGAAAGCGGCGTTTTGCCGTCTCGAACGAGAAACCCAACACGTTGGGATTTATTTTAAATGGCAGCCCCACTTCAAAACGACCCGATTCGAGCCTGCGTAAAGTCTGCTTAAAGTTTTGTTCGCAAGCCAATTGTTCAGCTGTATATACAGCCTTCGACTTCTCTGGGACCTGTTCCAATTCCAATGATCGCTACCAACAGCGATATTGCATACAGCATCCTGTGCTGATGCCTTATATTTTCCTGATACAATCCATCCCAACAATGCTTTCTGGATTGTTGGATGTTCGGAACTTGCCTTTAATTGTCCTACACACATTAACTCAAAAAAGGTTTCTGCCCCTATCAATAAGTCAACCTTAGCAGGCTTGTAAAACTGCGGGTCTGCCATCTGCAGGTTTGCTGGTATCTTCCATTGGGCGAAATTGACAACATGATCGGGTTGGTATGTGGAAATCGACCTTAACACCCAAAAATCGGAATCAAAGTTGTGATCGTTGATACGAGATTGGACAGAAGTATGAATCTTGTGCTTTATGACGGACGAGTTTTTTCCAACAGTTGTGATATTAAGGCACGACTCATCACGGCGCAATCGTAAGCGCTGGGCTAGATCCTCGGATATAAAATTAATTTGGGAGCCGGAATCTAGAAGTGCCCGTGCATACTGAAATTGTCCGGACCGATCTTGCACCTTTACAACAGCGGTAGCAAGAATAACCTGGTCAGCACTAGCAACGTGACTAGAATAAGCTGTCTGAGGCTCAGACGATGACGAATGTTCTACTGGCACAGAACTAGGCCCATTTTGCTGTGGCTCAACCCCGTATCGATAAAGCAGAGTGTTATGGGGCTTAGAGCACACTCGACATTTTGCTGTCTTGCACCTCGTCACTGTATGACCTGGCTTCAAACAATTTATGCACAGTCGGAGTTGCTTGGTGATATCGAACCGTTGAAGAACAGGAAGAGCACTAAACGATTGACACTTGCTTATGGTATGATTCCCCGCGTGGCAATAGCTACATTTCGAATCAGCTCGCCTATCCGTCTTTGCACATGAAAATGACGATTTAGTGGGTCCTTTACTTGTCTCTTGTTTAGTTTTACCCTTGTTCCGTGTTGACTCTTCGGCAGCTAGATGCTGATAGCGCCGATTCAGCTGGGCTGCGCACTCGGACCAAGACGGTAGTTTATCATAATCCAGTTGCTCTTCGAACCGAGACTTCGTTGTGGGATCTACTTTAGACAGCGCTATGTGAATTAGCATCGCGCTATTTATGTCTTTTTTACTTCCTAACGACTGCAGAGAAGAATATATGGCTGACACCGTGTCAATGAGGGACCTAAGGCATGAAGCAGAAGCTTTTGTTGTGCTGGGAATGTCAAACAACTGCGAAACAGTATCAGAAAAGATCAAATATTTTTTGTCGTAAACCTCCTTCAAACTATCAAGAGCCTTCTCATAATTGTCTGCAGAGATCTGAAACGCCTTTACTGTTCCCAATGCATCGTCAACGAGACACGACAGTAAGTGGTTGAATTTTTCCACATTTGATAATATTGGGTCGTTATGCACCAAACTCTCGAAAAGGCTTATAAAGTTTTTAAATTCAGAATGTTTTCCACTAAACTTGGGGAGATTCATTATAGGCAGATGTGATGAATGACGCTGGCTACTCCTATCCCTCCTCTGTATTCGCTGAGTTTCGGGTTCTTTAAGTGCAGACATGTACAGAGCCTTTGTGGTAACACACATATCCTCGACCGATGCTCGTAGATCGTTGTTGGGATTTAAACAATCCACGTCTGCCTGTATATCCATCAACTTTTCACAATAATTTTCGATCAGCTCGAGTCTGCATTTAATTTGAAGAGAGTCGAACGAAATGGTTTTTTCTTCAAAGGCCGTTCTCACACGCCTTAGATCGCCCATCACCCTATCGTGTCTTTGCATTGCTGTTGCTAACTTTTGCAGGACTTTTGGACCCCCTCCTTCTTTTGAACCTCCTTCCCTGGTAACAATTTCCCTTTCCTTTTCACTCATTCTGGCGCTTTATCTTACTTCAAGAGGGTCGGAAAGTAATGCACTGGGTTTAGACAATGGTTAACCAAAATACTGTAGGGTATGCAAAAAACTATGAAAGAACGCGAAATTTCCACAAAAAACTATGTATCGGCTTCAAAGGGTTAACGCAGCGAAACAAACACAAATTATGCTGCCAATGCACACAACCAAACGCAGCCAAATTATGCACAATTTGGCGCAACGATAGCGTTACCGAAGTAAAGGCAGCACCAATAAGCGGTACTTCGCAAAAGAGAATTGAAAACAGCGGCAATGACCGGAGCGTCTGATTAGCAAGTACCGTAAACCCTCATCAATTTTTACTTTTCTTCAATCCACCAATATTCCGCATATAATAAATATTTTATGTTGCTGGCTGTTCACTTTGGTTTATTTTATTACTTTGTGTTTTATTTAATTGGTATTCCAATTCAACGAGGTGCCAATGAAATTGAGATCAGTGGCCAAATAGAGAAACACAGCGCACAAAATGGTGGCTTGGTTCTAGCACTCAATTTTTTTCGCACTAAATACCTGAGAATTCGGCATAGATTAGCCGAACACTTTCTTTTTTTGTTGAGTAAAGATGAATCCAATTTGTCGCACAAAACCAGCCAGCTAGAGCTCTATTCGCAACAGAACAAAAAAAACCAATGACTTGTGCCGAGACAACGAAGATGCACTGTAGGTCACTGGTTTGTCGTGCGAATTTCCACGAAATGCTGGATGCCGATGTCCCTGCTCGGGCGCCAATGTAAATTCGGAAGACTTTTTCCAAAAACAAACGTGATGATGACTCCGGTCCAGCGGGCTCTAGTTTCGGTTTTTACCTTAAATTGTCAGGTAATGTATGACTAAAAAAAACAAGTGCTCGACTTCAAAGCATTTATTGGACTGGTCGCAGCCAGAGATAGCAAAACTCCCCGACTCCACCGTCGAGCCGATCTTGAATGCGCAGAGAGCAGTACAAGAGCGCGGCGTGTGAGAGCAAAAGCTCTGCTCACAACATCGCACACGCTACGATAGGGTAATTACGATCGTCTGCTGCAACATTGTTGTTGGGTAGTTTAACTACCAACAAATACATTTGGGCGCACGTTGAAAAACAGTTTAAAGGGCAAATTCAGTGAGAGTGCGACTGGAATATTTATAGACAAATTCCGGTACTTTAAGCGTCGAATCTCTCATTCTCTGCGCAGCTGCAGCCGCGGTTCTTGACTTTTCGTGTCTTGCATTCTCGCTCTCGCGTCTATACATCGTCGCTTAAGCGGTATTTCATTTTCCGTTGTTGTGTCGAATTGCACAACGGTTAACATGGACAACGATCCGAATACAGGCGCGGGCGGAAATATTGTGGTGGCTGATTCCAGACTGAGTCTGTATAAGCGTAAAAGTCAGTCATTATATGATCGATTGCACGGCTTGGCGAATCCTTCGCGGGGAATAAAATCGATAAGCTGACCGCCGCGGAAGTCGAGGTGCGCCTTGATATGTTGGCAGAAATTCGAGAGGAATTTTATAAGGCCCATAATGAGTTGGAGGCTCTAGATCAAAACGAGATTGGGAGTGAGCTGCGCGAAATCTTCGATACTCTTTTCATATCGTTGAAAGCTGAGTTGCTGGCTGCTGTTGAAGTAAGCCAGTCACACGCCGCTGCCCATTCTACGACTCTGCCAAGCCATTCCGGACATAGTACCATCATCATGGCTCACAAGCAGCGACTTCCTGAGCTGAAGGTGCCTAAGTTTTCTGGTGGATACGTCGAGTTCTCGGATTTTATGGCAATGTTCAAATCGGTGATTGAAGCGGATGCGGATCTCAGTGACATCGAGAAATTCCAGCACCTTCGCTCTTGCCTCGCTGATGCGGCTTTGGATTCGGTTCGATCGTTAGAGCTCTCCAGTGCCAATTATCGTGCGGCTCTGGATATACTTAATAAACGCTTTAATAACAAAAGACTTGTTTTCCAGGCACACATCAAGAAGATTCTTGGGCTAAAGAGGGTAGACTCGCCTTCTGCTAAAAGGCATCGGGAGTTTTCGGATGCAGTCAATTTACACATGCGAGCGTTGCAGACATTGGGAACTGCTGAGGAGATTTCAGGATTCATGGTCATCAACATGCTGCTGCAGAAGTTGGATTCGAAGACGCAAACCAAATGGGAGGAGCACACATCGTCGGATGCTATACCTACCGCAGAGGAATTCTTCGAATTCTTGCAGCAACGCTGCCAGAAAATGGAGCGGTTGGAATATGCTACAGCGACACACGCTAGTAGTGATCAGGTGGGAAAAAACCATTCCTATACGCAGGTTAAGAAAACGTTTGTAGCTTCCAACTCTTCCGCCGACCCGTCTGTATGCGTCTTTTGCCACTCAGCGGGCCATGGAATATACTCGTGCAAGATATTCGGAAATCTCTCACCGTTGCTGCGCCACAAAGAAGTGAAGCATAGGGATTCAATTGCCTAAAGCCGGGGCACCGGACCCGCGCATGCAATAGTGGAAAATGTCGAGTATGCGGCGGTAGGCATCATAGTTTGTTGCACTTCGATAGTATACAGCCCACAACACAAAGCTGCCCAGGTATTACTCCTCCCGATCTGGCCGTTCAACCGGACACTCTTTCCGTTGCTCAAAATTCTGCTAGCAGCTCGTCTCTACCTTCGTCTACCTCTCTTGCTGCCCAAGGTCTTCACTCTGATGTCGTGCTTCTGGCTACAGCCGTGGTTCTCGTAAAGAATCGTTCTGGCGTTTTAGTTCCTTGTCGTGCCATCTTAGATTCAGGTTCGCAACTGCATCTCGTCACATTCAGGTTCGCCCAGCAGCTTCAGCTTAGGAGAACTCAATCGTCTGCACTTGTGTCTGGGCTGGGCGATACCAGCGTTTCTACTGAGGGATCCACCATAAGCATTTGTATGCATTCTCGCACCTCTGCTTACACAACTACACTTACTGCTCTCATCGCCCCCACGATTACCGATTCTCAACCAAGTATGACAGTAAATGTATCCGATTGGCGTATTCCATCTAACATTCAGGTCGCTGATCCTGCATTTTTCAATCCTCAACGGTTTGATCTTCTCATTGGTGCGAGCGTTTTTTATGATATCCTCTGCGTAGGGCAAATCAAACTCACCGATGGACTGCCTCTTCTGCAGAAGACCCGGCTTGGGTGGATCGTATCTGGCGGTGGACAGAAGGTATCAAGCTCGGCGCTTTTGGCTACGCACAATTGTCCAGATTCGATAGCTGAGATGGAAGCAAGGTTGGATAAAACTCTTCGTATGTTTTGGGAAGTCGAGAATTGTGTGGAGGCTGGGTTGAATACCAAAGAAGAAGACGATTGTGAAGCACATTTCGTAAGCCACCTTTCACGGTTGCCATCCGGGGAGTATGCAGTTCGTCTGCCGCTAAATAACAATACTGATCGTTTAGGAGAATCTTATGCTCAGGCTTATCGACGGTTCATCAGTCTGGAGCGAAAACTGGAGCGTAATCCTACACTCAAGGAGCGGTATTCCGCCTTTATGAGGGAGTACATTGATTTGCATCATATGCTCCAAGTCAACACTGATTCCCGTAGTCTCTGCAAATATTTCTTGCCTCATCACTGTGTCCTAAAGGAGGACAGTACGACGACAAAACTCCATGTCGTTTTCGATGGATCCGCAGCTACATCAACTGGATATTCTCTAAATGATGTGATGATGACAGGCCCTGTTATTCAGCCTGCATTGTTTAACATATTGATTCGCTTTCGAACATATCCAGTCGCTCTCACTGGGGACATTTGTAAAATGTACCGCTGCGTACGAGTGTCTCCACCCGACAATTTGTATAAGTGCATCCTATGGCGAGATTCCATCGAGTCCGAGGTTCAAGTCTACACATTAGACACCGTCACATACGGGACGAGGGCTGCATCATTTTTAGCGGTCCGCGCAATGCACCAGCTGGCCATCGATGAGGGTGAGTCCTACCCTCTTGGCTCAGCTGCTCTGCGGCAGGAGTTTTACGTGGATGACCTTATTTCGGGCGGTAATTCGGTCGCACAGGTCATGGACAAGATGCACCAAACATCAGCTTTACTGTCCCGTGGTAATTTTAGACTTAGGAAATGGTGTTCCAGTCACCAGGAAGTACTTGAGGGAACCCCTGAAGATGACATAGAGAAGATCCTAAAGTTTAATGATGGAAGCGACATTGCCAAAACTCTCGGCTTAGCGTGGGACCCTGCTTCGGATCAGCTGCTTTTTGCCTTGTCCGCACTGGACACAAACTCAAAGCCATCAAAGCGGTCGGTTTTATCTACGATTGCGCGGTTCTACGACCCTCTTGGATTGATAAATCCAGTCATTGTCAGGTGCAAAATCTTCCTTCAGCAGCTTTGGAGAGAAAATTTGGATTGGGATGAAAGCCTACCCTCAGCGTTGCATTCAACTTGGATGAACTTGAGAAATAGTTTGGCAAGCATTTCTCGGATCTCATTTCCTCGCTTGGTTCTTCGTTCTAGTGTGGCTACAGAAGTTCACGGATTCTGTGATGCCAGCTTAGAAGCATATGGCGCTTGCGTGTATGTCGTGTCCAGGGAAGCCCAGTCTTCGAGCCACGTTTTGTGCTCAAAGTAGCGAGTGGCGCCGCTAAAGACTATATCGATTCCTAAGCTGGAATTAAGTGGAGCCCATTTGATTGCGAAAATCATGCAGAATGTAAAGGACATGGGAATCTTTACAGGTCGGTTCTATTGCTGGTCAGATTCGTCAACAGCATTATCTTGGATTAGGGACGAGCCAGCTAAATTTCAAGTTTTCGTGGCAAATCGAGTGGCATCAATTCAGGAGTTGACGGCAGCCATGGAATGGCGCTATGTTCCCACATCTTTAAATCCTGCTGATATTCTCTCGAGAGGCTCGCTTCCCAACCATCTTATCCAGTCAGAGCTATGGTTTCACGGCCAATCCGTTTTGCTAGGCTCCAAGGATAAGTGGAGCTTCGCAAGAGAGGATTGCTAATCACGTCTCCACATGCCGATCTCACGTCCGGATGCAAATTTGCGAATTCATTCTTTCGCATGCAGCGCACATTCGCCTACATGCACAAATTTATACATCGTCTTAGGCATCCAGGACTCACCGTTTCTGATATTCGGCAAGGAACGCATCTTTTAATTCGACACATTCAGCTGGCAAATTTGTGGATGGACATAAAGGAGATTCGGCGCAATGGTCAAGTCATGAAATCCAGTTCAATTAGTTCGCTCAACCCGTTCATCGATCATTCTGGACTACTTAGAGTTGGAGGTCGTCTTGGCAACTCATCGCTAGGATTTGACGCTCAGCACCCGCTCATTCTGCCAAAGGGACATTCCATTACCTTTGCGCTGATAAGATATTATCATGAAAGAAACCTCCATGCCGGACCTCGCGCCTTGCTATCCAAAATTCGGCTGGAATATTGGCCCATTGGAGGTGTTAAGGCAGTGTCAAGGGTCGTCAGCAGATGTGTGAGATGCTTCAGGACTAGGCCGCGCATGGTCGAACACATCATGGGAGACCTACCTAAGGAACGTTTGGAAGGATTTCGAGCTTTTGAAGTCACTGGAGTAGATTACTGTGGACCTTTTTTCTACCGATCAGAAATCCGCACGAGGCCTCCGATCAAGTGCTACATTAGCGTATTCATCCGTTTCACTTCTAAGGCTATACACATGGAGCTCGTAAAGGATCTGACCACCGCATCGTTTCTAGGCGCACTAAAGCGTTTTACTTCCACTCGAGGAAGGCCAAGTCAAATTTGGTCGGACAATGCGACAAACTTCGTTGGGGCCAAGAACGAGCTTCTGGAGCTAAAGAAGCTTTGTCTGAGCGAACCGCATATGAAGGAGGTCCACGAATCCTGCTTGGCTGACTCGATCGACTAGCGTTTCATCCCACCTCGCTCTCCGCATTTTGGCGGGTTGTGGGAAGCGGCCGTGAAGACCGCAAAATATCACCTGTACCGCTCAGTTGGACCATCTGTGCTTAGCTTCGACGAGCTGCGCACTCTGATCTGTCAGATCACTGCAATTGTTAACTCTCGCCCTTTGCTCTCGTTTTCAGAAAATCCTGATGATTTAGACGTTTTGACTCCTGCTCATCTGCTTTTAGGCGGCCCCCATGAGCAAATCCTCGAGCCTGACCTAACGAAGCTGAACTACAATCGTCTGGATGGCTGGCAGCGGGTCACCCAACTACAGCAAATATTTTGGAGCCGTTGGCGCGAAGAGTATCTCACTCTTTTGCAAGAGCGCGCGAAGTGGCGTACCCCCGCGCAAAACATCTGCAAGAACGACCTCGTTCTGGTGAAGGACGAAAATCTTCCTCCAATGCGTTGGCCACTGGCTAGAGTGGTCGATGTCGTTTTGGGCAAGGACGGAGTGTGTCGCGTCGCTGACCTGAAGACATCCTCAGGAAACATCAGGAGGGCCGTCACTCGGCTATGTTTGCTGCCCCTTAAGGAATCTGTTGAGAGACTAGCTCCCAACGGGGGGAGTATGTTCGGGCCAGCCGCTGAAGAATAACCGTAACTTTAACATTATTATTGTATGAGCAGAGAGAGCCGCCTATGTTGTAAAACGTTGACGTTCTGCAGAGCTGCTGCGCTCTCCCGCTAAAGGGGCTCTCTGCCGCCGCCACTTCGGCAACTACTTTGATCTGCTGCCGCCACTTCGGCAATCACTTTGATCTAACGCCGTCGTCTATAGTTTAGTTCTATGCTAACCCCTCTGCGCATTGGTTGCATATCGATCTCGCATAAAGTTTATCTGGCAATAGCAAGCAATCGGCTTCCGCTAAGCCACCAAGATTAAATACGAATTATAAAGTTTAAAGTTAATCTCTTTTCATTTTTGAAACACATAGGTGCCACAAAAGCTTGGCATCTCAAACATTGGTGACCGCGACGTGATATAAAACAATTGCTTAATCGCGTTCCGTTAAAACACTTATTACTTATACAATATTTTGTTTGTAAATTCGGAAGACTTTTTCCAAAAACAAACGTGATGATGACTCCGTTCCAGCGGGCTCTAGTTTCGGTTTTTACCTTAAATTGTCAGGTAATGTATGACTAAAAAAAACAAGTGCTCGACTTCAAAGCATTTATTGGACTGGTCGCAGCCAGAGATAGCAAAACTCCCCGACTCCACCGTCGAGCCGATCTTGAATGCGCAGAGAGCAGTACAAGAGCGCGGCGTGTGAGAGCAAAAGCTCTGCTCACAACATCGCACACGCTACGATAGGGTAATTACGATCGTCTGCTGCAACATTCCGGCCCCGTTGAAGACCTCCGGTGCTTCAACCGTCTATTGGCAGTTTTGCCAATTTGTGTATGGGGCGTTTAATTACGCCCGCGGGTGTTCGCACCTCGGCGACGCGCACTCTCACATCTTCTCCCTTGATTGCGGCCACCACTCGTCCTGTGGTCCACTTCTGTGGCGGTGTGTTGTCCTCGTGGACGAGCACTAGACAGCCAATGTCCAAGTCTGGCCCTTTGGTAGCCCACTGGTGACGCTTCTGCAGGCTGACCAGGTAGTCCTTGGACCAGCCCTGCCAAAACTGCTGCTTGAGCGCTGACAGCATTCGCCACCGCTTCAAGTACGCGAAGCTTCCCCTGCTGCATCTGTCGTCGTGATCTGATTCGGGCGGCAGCGAAAGAAGCGGCTGCCCGATCAGCAGGTGCCCTGGCGTTAGCGCTTCTCCATCGCTGGGATCGTTGCCTGGGGACGCGATTGGCCGGGAGTTGAGAAGAGCCTCTACCTCTACCAGGTGGGTGCACAGCTCGTCCGCGGTGAGCTTGGCGTTGCCCACTCCGCGTACCAACCTCTGCTTGGCTGATTTGACGGCTGCCTCCCACAATCCGCCGAAGTGTGGTGCTCTCGGTGGTATGAAACACCACTCGACGCCTTGGCGCGCTGCGTACGCCTTGAGCCGGTCCTGGTCCCTCTGGTACGCTTGATGCAGCTCGTTCAGCACCTTGCTCGCGCCCACGAAGTTGGTGGCGTTGTCGCTGTACACCTTCTCCGGAAGGCCTCTTCTCCCGATGAACCTTTTAAAAACAGATAAAAAACTATCAGTGGACAAATCTGCTACAAGCTCCAGGTGAACAGCCTTTGATACAAAGCAGACGAAGACGGCTACATATGTCTTAATAGGGGGCCTGCCGCGAATCTTGAGAGACACGTAGAATGGGCCGCAGTAATCTACCCCACAAATCAAAAAGGGCCGAGCTCTTCGCACTCTATCAGCTGGCAGGTTTCCCATGATCTGTCCCTGTAGGACTGGCTTGTATCGGAAGCAGTGCACACAATTTCTCAGGATCCTTGTACATGCTTCTCGAGCATTGATTAGCTATATCTGCTGCCTTAGCAACGAAACCATGACTTTGGCGCCTGCATGGTAGTGAGTCCGATGCAAATTGCGAAGATAAAGCGTCACGAACTGCGACTTTTGCGACAGCAGCAGAGGAAATTTGGCGTCATACGGAATCTCTGCGTTGAGCAACCTTCCTCCCACTCGAATCAGTCGCAGCGTTACTCTGTCGAGTTCGCTCGTATGTATGAACGGGTTTAGTCGTTGAAGATGCGGTGACAGGATTTCCGACCTCGCTAGCTTGTGGAATTCTGGTCCCAACTCGTGTCTTTGGACTACTTCTACCAGCCTTAGAAATGAGACCTTAAGTTCTTTGGCTGACAGAACGACCTCTCGACTACGCTTGCTTCCTTGTAGGAACCGGTTTACATATGCCATAATCCGAAGCAATTTCTCAAAGGAAGAGCATCTTTCAATCAACTCGATGAAATCATTGGCCTGACACTTCGCCACTGAATGTGTTGCCAAACACTTCTTGTTTTCCGAGCGTTCCATTTCTGGGGACAACTCAACCTGATGTAGACATGGCCACTCCTCAGAATTCCTGAGCAGAAATTGGGGACCCTCAGTCCACAATGAGCACGTTACACCGTCTACGTCTGTGCCACGTGACACCAAATCGGCTGGGTTTTGCTCAGTAGGAACGTGCCGCCAAGTCACACCGCTTGACGATTCCTGGATTTCAGCAACCCTATTGGCCACAAACGTTGCGAGCGTGGCTGGATCCCTTTCCAGCCAGTACAAGGTGACTTGGGAGTCCGACCAAAAGTTCACACTTTCGATCATGAACTTGTCCAGGAGCGGTTTTACTTGAGCCCATAAAGTGGATAACAGGAGTGCTGCGCACATTTCGAGTCTTGGAATCGATTTCGTTTTGAGAGGAGCTACTCGAGACTTTGCGGTAAGAAGCTTAGACACGACATTTTTACCATCACTGCTACGTATGTAAATGCAGCATCCGTACGCTTCACCTGATGCGTCTGCGAATCCGTGAATCTGAACGCTTTTATGCGTGGGAAGGCCAATGTAGCGAGGTATGGTTATCTTGTCTAATTCAAACAAATTTTGCTTGAAGTGGTTCCAACTCGTGTGCAAACTCATGGGAACCGACTCGTCCCAATCCAACTTTTGCCGCCACAGTTGCTGCAGCAATATTTTTGCCCTCGTTATTAAGGGACATAATAACCCTAATGGGTCGAACAATCGGGACGCAACTGACAAAATGTTTCGCTTTGTAGGGGTCAATGAATCAAATGAGTCATCTAAATGATAATGGAACAAATCAATTTGCGGATTCCATCTAATTCCGAGCGTTTTAACAGACGACGAAGGATCAAACTGCAGCGATTTCTCCTGGCCACTATCGGACAGCAGCTGGGGATGATTTGACGCCCACTTGGCCAACTTAAAACCCCCGAATTCTAAGACCTCACACACTTCCAGCCGAATACGTTCTAAATCTTCCAGACTGTTTGCTCCAGTAAGCATATCATCGACGTAAAAGTCACTTTTTATGACTTGTGATGCAATAGGATGGGACTCAGCATAAACGTCTGCCAATTCAACGAGACAGCGGATGGCCAGAAATGGAGCTGAGGCTGTCCCATAAGTAACCGTATTCAGGCGATACGTTTGAACATCTACATTTGCCTTATCCCTCCACAGAATCAATTGGAAATTTCGGTCTTCTTCGGCGACCTGAACTTGCCTATACATTTTGGAGATGTCAGCTGTGAGCGCAAAACGATTTAATCGAAATCGGGCAAGAGTTGCGTAAAGCTCCCTCTGAATAGTTGCACCCACCATCAAAGTCTCATTTAATGAGATTGAAGTCGATGTTTTGCTCGATGCATCGAAAACGACGCGTAGCTTGGTGGTTTTACTATCAGGTCTCAGGACACATTGATGTGGAATGTAGTAATGGCGTCCTGGAGGAGTGTCTGGAAGCAATGACATGTGGCCAAGGATGAGATACTCTTTCATAAACTCCATATACAGATCATGCAAATACTGATCTCGTGCAAGTCTGCGTTCTAGGGATAGAAAGCGGCGTTTTGCCGTCTCGAACGAGAAACCCAACACGTTGGGATTTATTTTAAATGGCAGCCCCACTTCAAAACGACCCGATTCGAGCCTGCGTAAAGTCTGCTTAAAGTTTTGTTCGCAAGCCAATTGTTCAGCTGTATATACAGCCTTCGACTTCTCTGGGACCTGTTCCAATTCCAATGATCGCTACCAACAGCGATATTGCATACAGCATCCTGTGCTGATGCCTTATATTTTCCTGATACAATCCATCCCAACAATGCTTTCTGGATTGTTGGATGTTCGGAACTTGCCTTTAATTGTCCTACACACATTAACTCAAAAAAGGTTTCTGCCCCTATCAATAAGTCAACCTTAGCAGGCTTGTAAAACTGCGGGTCTGCCATCTGCAGGTTTGCTGGTATCTTCCATTGGGCGAAATTGACAACATGATCGGGTTGGTATGTGGAAATCGACCTTAACACCCAAAAATCGGAATCAAAGTTGTGATCGTTGATACGAGATTGGACAGAAGTATGAATCTTGTGCTTTATGACGGACGAGTTTTTTCCAACAGTTGTGATATTAAGGCACGACTCATCACGGCGCAATCGTAAGCGCTGGGCTAGATCCTCGGATATAAAATTAATTTGGGAGCCGGAATCTAGAAGTGCCCGTGCATACTGAAATTGTCCGGACCGATCTTGCACCTTTACAACAGCGGTAGCAAGAATAACCTGGTCAGCACTAGCAACGTGACTAGAATAAGCTGTCTGAGGCTCAGACGATGACGAATGTTCTACTGGCACAGAACTAGGCCCATTTTGCTGTGGCTCAACCCCGTATCGATAAAGCAGAGTGTTATGGGGCTTAGAGCACACTCGACATTTTGCTGTCTTGCACCTCGTCACTGTATGACCTGGCTTCAAACAATTTATGCACAGTCGGAGTTGCTTGGTGATATCGAACCGTTGAAGAACAGGAAGAGCACTAAACGATTGACACTTGCTTATGGTATGATTCCCCGCGTGGCAATAGCTACATTTCGAATCAGCTCGCCTATCCGTCTTTGCACATGAAAATGACGATTTAGTGGGTCCTTTACTTGTCTCTTGTTTAGTTTTACCCTTGTTCCGTGTTGACTCTTCGGCAGCTAGATGCTGATAGCGCCGATTCAGCTGGGCTGCGCACTCGGACCAAGACGGTAGTTTATCATAATCCAGTTGCTCTTCGAACCGAGACTTCGTTGTGGGATCTACTTTAGACAGCGCTATGTGAATTAGCATCGCGCTATTTATGTCTTTTTTACTTCCTAACGACTGCAGAGAAGAATATATGGCTGACACCGTGTCAATGAGGGACCTAAGGCATGAAGCAGAAGCTTTTGTTGTGCTGGGAATGTCAAACAACTGCGAAACAGTATCAGAAAAGATCAAATATTTTTTGTCGTAAACCTCCTTCAAACTATCAAGAGCCTTCTCATAATTGTCTGCAGAGATCTGAAACGCCTTTACTGTTCCCAATGCATCGTCAACGAGACACGACAGTAAGTGGTTGAATTTTTCCACATTTGATAATATTGGGTCGTTATGCACCAAACTCTCGAAAAGGCTTATAAAGTTTTTAAATTCAGAATGTTTTCCACTAAACTTGGGGAGATTCATTATAGGCAGATGTGATGAATGACGCTGGCTACTCCTATCCCTCCTCTGTATTCGCTGAGTTTCGGGTTCTTTAAGTGCAGACATGTACAGAGCCTTTGTGGTAACACACATATCCTCGACCGATGCTCGTAGATCGTTGTTGGGATTTAAACAATCCACGTCTGCCTGTATATCCATCAACTTTTCACAATAATTTTCGATCAGCTCGAGTCTGCATTTAATTTGAAGAGAGTCGAACGAAATGGTTTTTTCTTCAAAGGCCGTTCTCACACGCCTTAGATCGCCCATCACCCTATCGTGTCTTTGCATTGCTGTTGCTAACTTTTGCAGGACTTTTGGACCCCCTCCTTCTTTTGAACCTCCTTCCCTGGTAACAATTTCCCTTTCCTTTTCACTCATTCTGGCGCTTTATCTTACTTCAAGAGGGTCGGAAAGTAATGCACTGGGTTTAGACAATGGTTAACCAAAATACTGTAGGGTATGCAAAAAACTATGAAGGAACGCGAAATTTCCACAAAAAACTATGTATCGGCTTCAAAGGGTTAACGCAGCGAAACAAACACAAATTATGCTGCCAATGCACACAACCAAACGCAGCCAAATTATGCACAATTTGGCGCAACGATAGCGTTACCGAAGTAAAGGCAGCACCAATAAGCGGTACTTCGCAAAAGAGAATTGAAAACAGCGGCAATGACCGGAGCGTCTGATTAGCAAGTACCGTAAACCCTCATCAATTTTTACTTTTCTTCAATCCACCAATATTCCGCATATAATAAATATTTTATGTTGCTGGCTGTTCACTTTGGTTTATTTTATTACTTTGTGTTTTATTTAATTGGTATTCCAATTCAACGAGGTGCCAATGAAATTGAGATCAGTGGCCAAATAGAGAAACACAGCGCACAAAATGGTGGCTTGGTTCTAGCACTCAATTTTTTTCGCACTAAATACCTGAGAATTCGGCATAGATTAGCCGAACACTTTCTTTTTTTGTTGAGTAAAGATGAATCCAATTTGTCGCACAAAACCAGCCAGCTAGAGCTCTATTCGCAACAGAACAAAAAAAACCAATGACTTGTGCCGAGACAACGAAGATGCACTGTAGGTCACTGGTTTGTCGTGCGAATTTCCACGAAATGCTGGATGCCGATGTCCCTGCTCGGGCGCCAATGTAAATTCGGAAGACTTTTTCCAAAAACAAACGTGATGATGACTCCGGTCCAGCGGGCTCTAGTTTCGGTTTTTACCTTAAATTGTCAGGTAATGTATGACTAAAAAAAACAAGTGCTCGACTTCAAAGCATTTATTGGACTGGTCGCAGCCAGAGATAGCAAAACTGCCCGACTCCACCGTCGAGCCGATCTTGAATGCGCAGAGAGCAGTACAAGAGCGCGGCGTGTGAGAGCAAAAGCTCTGCTCACAACATCGCACACGCTACGATAGGGTAATTACGATCGTCTGCTGCAACATTGTTGTTGGGTAGTTTAACTACCAACAAATACATTTGGGCGCACGTTGAAAAACAGTTTAAAGGGCAAATTCAGTGAGAGTGCGACTGGAATATTTATAGACAAATTCCGGTACTTTAAGCGTCGAATCTCTCATTCTCTGCGCAGCTGCAGCCGCGGTTCTTGTCTTTTCGTGTCTTGCATTCTCGCTCTCGCGTCTATACATCGTCGCTTAAGCGGTATTTCATTTTCCGTTGTTGTGTCGAATTGCACAACGGTTAACATGGACAACGATCCGAATACAGGCGCGGGCGGAAATATTGTGGTGGCTGATTCCAGACTGAGTCTGTATAAGCGTAAAAGTCAGTCATTATATGATCGATTGCACGGCTTGGCGAATCCTTCGCGGGGAATAAAATCGATAAGCTGACCGCCGCGGAAGTCGAGGTGCGCCTTGATATGTTGGCAGAAATTCGAGAGGAATTTTATAAGGCCCATAATGAGTTGGAGGCTCTAGATCAAAACGAGATTGGGAGTGAGCTGCGCGAAATCTTCGATACTCTTTTCATATCGTTGAAAGCTGAGTTGCTGGCTGCTGTTGAAGTAAGCCAGTCACACGCCGCTGCCCATTCTACGACTCTGCCAAGCCATTCCGGACATAGTACCATCATCATGGCTCACAAGCAGCGACTTCCTGAGCTGAAGGTGCCTAAGTTTTCTGGTGGATACGTCGAGTTCTCGGATTTTATGGCAATGTTCAAATCGGTGATTGAAGCGGATGCGGATCTCAGTGACATCGAGAAATTCCAGCACCTTCGCTCTTGCCTCGCTGATGCGGCTTTGGATTCGGTTCGATCGTTAGAGCTCTCCAGTGCCAATTATCGTGCGGCTCTGGATATACTTAATAAACGCTTTAATAACAAAAGACTTGTTTTCCAGGCACACATCAAGAAGATTCTTGGGCTAAAGAGGGTAGACTCGCCTTCTGCTAAAAGGCATCGGGAGTTTTCGGATGCAGTCAATTTACACATGCGAGCGTTGCAGACATTGGGAACTGCTGAGGAGATTTCAGGATTCATGGTCATCAACATGCTGCTGCAGAAGTTGGATTCGAAGACGCAAACCAAATGGGAGGAGCACACATCGTCGGATGCTATACCTACCGCAGAGGAATTCTTCGAATTCTTGC
This sequence comes from Drosophila miranda, assembly GCF_003369915.1. Lineage (NCBI taxonomy): Eukaryota > Metazoa > Arthropoda > Insecta > Diptera > Drosophilidae > Drosophila > Drosophila miranda. The sequence continues at coordinate 44,604,945 of NC_046674.1, forward strand.
AGCAACGCTGCCAGAAAATGGAGCGGTTGGAATATGCTACAGCGACACACGCTAGTAGTGATCAGGTGGGAAAAAACCATTCCTATACGCAGGTTAAGAAAACGTTTGTAGCTTCCAACTCTTCCGCCGACCCGTCTGTATGCGTCTTTTGCCACTCAGCGGGCCATGGAATATACTCGTGCAAGATATTCGGAAATCTCTCACCGTTGCTGCGCCACAAAGAAGTGAAGCATAGGGATTCAATTGCCTAAAGCCGGGGCACCGGACCCGCGCATGCAATAGTGGAAAATGTCGAGTATGCGGCGGTAGGCATCATAGTTTGTTGCACTTCGATAGTATACAGCCCACAACACAAAGCTGCCCAGGTATTACTCCTCCCGATCTGGCCGTTCAACCGGACACTCTTTCCGTTGCTCAAAATTCTGCTAGCAGCTCGTCTCTACCTTCGTCTACCTCTCTTGCTGCCCAAGGTCTTCACTCTGATGTCGTGCTTCTGGCTACAGCCGTGGTTCTCGTAAAGAATCGTTCTGGCGTTTTAGTTCCTTGTCGTGCCATCTTAGATTCAGGTTCGCAACTGCATCTCGTCACATTCAGGTTCGCCCAGCAGCTTCAGCTTAGGAGAACTCAATCGTCTGCACTTGTGTCTGGGCTGGGCGATACCAGCGTTTCTACTGAGGGATCCACCATAAGCATTTGTATGCATTCTCGCACCTCTGCTTACACAACTACACTTACTGCTCTCATCGCCCCCACGATTACCGATTCTCAACCAAGTATGACAGTAAATGTATCCGATTGGCGTATTCCATCTAACATTCAGCTCGCTGATCCTGCATTTTTCAATCCTCAACGGTTTGATCTTCTCATTGGTGCGAGCGTTTTTTATGATCTCCTCTGCGTAGGGCAAATCAAACTCACCGATGGACTGCCTCTTCTGCAGAAGACCCGGCTTGGGTGGATCGTATCTGGCGGTGGACAGAAGGTATCAAGCTCGGCGCTTTTGGCTACGCACAATTGTCCAGATTCGATAGCTGAGATGGAAGCAAGGTTGGATAAAACTCTTCGTATGTTTTGGGAAGTCGAGAATTGTGTGGAGGCTGGGTTGAATACCAAAGAAGAAGACGATTGTGAAGCACATTTCGTAAGCCACCTTTCACGGTTGCCATCCGGGGAGTATGCAGTTCGTCTGCCGCTAAATAACAATACTGATCTTTTAGGAGAATCTTATGCTCAGGCTTATCGACAGTTCATCAGTCTGGAGCGAAAACTGGAGCGTAATCCTACACTCAAGGAGCGGTATTCCGCCTTTATGAGGGAGTACATTGATTTGCATCATATGCACCAAGTCAACCCTGATTCCCGTAGTCTATTTCTTGCCTCATCACTGTGTCCTAAAGGAGGACAGTACGACGACAAAACTCCGTGTCGTTTTCGACGGATCCGCAGCTACATCAACTGGATATTCTCTAAATGATGTGATGATGACAGGCCCTGTTATTCAGCCTGCATTACTTAACATATTGATTCGCTTTCGAACATATCCAGTCGCTCTCACTGGGGACATTTGTAAAATGTACCGCTGCGTACGAGTGTCTCCACCCGACAATTTGTATCAGTGCATCCTATGGCGAGATTCCATCGAGTCCGAGGTTCAAGTCTACACATTAGACACCGTCACATACGGGACGAGGGCTGCATCATTTTTAGCGGTCCGCGCAATGCACCAGCTGGCCATCGACGAGGGTGAGTCCTACCCTCTTGGCTCAGCTGCTCTGCGGCAGGAGTTTTACGTGGATGACCTTATTTCGGGCGGTAATTCGGTCGCACAGGTCATGGACAAGATGCACCAAACATCAGCTTTACTGTCCCGTGGTAATTTTAGACTTAGGAAATGGTGCTCCAGTCACCAGGAAGTACTTGAGGGATCCCCTGAAGATGACATAGAGAAGTTCCTAAAGTTTAATGATGGAAGCGACATTGCCAAAACTCTCGGATTAGCGTGGGACCCTGCTTCGGATCAGCTGCTTTTTGCCTTGTCCGCACTGGACACAAACTCAAAGCCATCAAAGCGGTCGGTTTTATCTACGATTGCGCGGTTCTACGACCCTCTTGGATTGATAAATCCAGTCATTGTCAGGTGCAAAATCTTCCTCCAGCAGCTTTGGAGAGAAAATTTGGATTGGGATGAAAGCCTACCCTCAGCGTTGCATTCAACTTGGATGGACTTGAGAAATAGTTTGGCAAGCATTTCTCGGATCTCATTTCCTCGCTTGGTTCTTCGTTCTAGTGTGGCTACAGAAGTTCACGGATTCTGTGATGCCAGCTTAGAAGCATATGGCGCTTGCGTGTATGTCGTGTCCAGGGAAGCCCAGTCTTTGAGCCACGTTTTGTGCTCAAATTCGCGAGTGGCGCCGCTAAAGACTATATCGATTCCTAAGCTGGAATTAAGTGGAGCCCATTTGCTTGCGAAAATCATGCAGAATGTAAAGGACATGGGAATCTTTACAGGTCGGTTCTATTGCTGGTCGGATTCGTCAACAGCATTATCTTGGATTAGGGACGAGCCAGCTAAATTTCAAGTTTTCGTGGCAAATCGAGTGGCATCAATTCAGGAGTTGACGGCAGCCATGGAATGGCGCTATGTTCCCACATCGTTAAATTTTGCTGATATTCTCTCGAGAGGCTCGCTTCCCAACCATCTTATCCAGTCAGAGCTATGGTTTCACGGCCCATCCTTTTTGCTAGGCTCCAAGGATAAGTGGCCTGTATCTCCATCTAACAACATAGCAACTTTGGAGCTTCGCAAGAGAGGATTGCTAATCACGTCTCCACATGCCGATCTCACGTCCGGATGCAAATTTGCGAATTCATTCTTTCGCATGCAGCGCACATTCGCCTACATGCATAAATTTATACATCGTCTTAGGCATCCAGGACTCACCGTTTCTGATATTCGGCAAGGAACGCATCTTCTAATTCGACACATTCAGCTGGCAAATTTGTGGATGGACATAAAGGAGATTCGGCGCAATGGTCAAGTCATGAAATCCAGTTCAATTAGTTCGCTCAACCCGTTCATCGATCATTCTGGACTACTTAGAGTTGGAGGTCGTCTTGGCAACTCATCGCTAGGATTTGACGCTCAGCACCCGCTCATTCTGCCAAAGGGACATTCCATTACCTTTGCGCTGATAAGATATTATCATGAAAGAAACCTCCATGCCGGACCTCGCGCCTTGCTATCCAAAATTCGGCTGGAATATTGGCCCATTGGAGGTGTTAAGGCAGTGTCAAGGGTCGTCAGCAGATGTGTGAGATGCTTCAGGACTAGGCCGCGCATGGTCGAACACATCATGGGAAACCTACCTAAGGAACGTTTGGAAGGATTTCGAGCTTTTGAAGTCACTGGAGTAGATTACTGTGGACCTTTTTTCTACCGATCGGAAATCCGCACGAGGCCTCCGATCAAGTGCTACATTAGCGTATTCATCCGTTTCACTTCTAAGGCTATACACATGGAGCTCGTAAAGGATCTGACCACCGCATCGTTTCTAGGCGCATTAAAGCGTTTTACTTCCACTCGAGGAAGGCCAAGTCAAATTTGGTCGGACAATGCGACAAACTTCGTTGGGGCCAAGAACGAGCTTCTGGAGCTAAAGAAGCTTTGTCTGAGCGAACCGCATATGAAGGAGGTCCACGAATCCTGCTTGGCTGACTCGATCGACTGGCGTTTCATCCCACCTCGCTCTCCGCATTTTGGCGGGTTGTGGGAAGCGGCCGTGAAGACCGCAAAATATCACCTGTACCGCTCAGTTGGACCATCTGTGCTTAGCTTCGACGAGCTGCGCACTCTGATCTGTCAGATCACTGCAATTGTTAACTCTCGCCCTTTGCTCTCGTTTTCAGAAAATCCTGATGATTTAGACGTTTTGACTCCTGCTCATCTGCTTTTAGGCGGCCCCCATGAGCAAATCCTCGAGCCTGACCTAACGAAGCTGAACTACAATCGTCTGGATGGCTGGCAGCGGGTCACCCAACTACAGCAAATATTTTGGAGCCGTTGGCGCGAAGAGTATCTCACTCTTTTGCAAGAGCGCGCGAAGTGGCGTACCCCCGCGCAAAACATCTGCAAGAACGACCTCGTTCTGGTGAAGGACGAAAATCTTCCTCCAATGCGTTGGCCACTGGCTAGAGTGGTCGATGTCGTTTTGGGCAAGGACGGAGTGTGTCGCGTCGCTGACCTGAAGACATCCTCAGGAAACATCAGGAGGGCCGTCACTCGGCTATGTTTGCTGCCCCTTAAGGAATCTGTTGAGAGACTAGCTCCCAACGGGGGGAGTATGTTCGGGCCAGCCGCTGAAGAATAACCGTAACTTTAACATTATTATTGTATGAGCAGAGAGAGCCGCCTATGTTGTAAAACGTTGACGTTCTGCAGAGCTGCTGCGCTCTCCCGCTAAAGGGGGTCTCTGCCGCCGCCACTTCGGCAACTACTTTGATCTGCTGCCGCCACTTCGGCAATCACTTTGATCTAACGCTGTCGTCTATAGTTTAGTTCTATGCTAACCCCTCTGCGCATTGGTTGCATATCGATCTCGCATAAAGTTTATCTGGCAATAGCAAGCAATCGGCTTCCGCTAAGCCACCAAGATTAAATACGAATTATAAAGTTTAGCCCAAAATCTCTTTTCATTTTTGAAACACATAGGTGCCAAAAAAGCTTGGCATCTCAAACATACTATTTAGAATCATATTCCAGATCATAAAGCAGGCTTAAAGTTTGCATATGTTGAGGCAAATAATGAGACTTCAAAAATATGAATAAGGTTATTGCTTTATTTTTTATCGAATAGATTAATGTTTAATGTTTATAGTTCAACTATGGACAGGTAAACTATGTAAAAATAGGAATGTACAAATCATAAAATTATCTGCTACTGGAAAGTTTGCTGACACAATACAAGGTAGAAACGAGGGGGAACGTTGTGAGTTGCTGCGGACACCGCAACTCTACAGTTATACCCGATACTAAGTCAGTATGGCTCTCCTCCGGCAGACGCCGCTAATATTAAACGACACGACAAAGAGTGCGTGCTAGAGAGACAGAAAATCAGTCTGAGCGTGACGTCGGGCGCTGCGTAGCCACTGCAAATTGATTTGTTCCTTTTGGCTATAAAAATTATCTGATCTGATCCAGATTCAGCAATCTGATAGATATGGTTGCTATCTATGATTCTGCGTTTTTAGTTTTCTCGAATCTGCAATATTTTGGATGCAACAGATTTTCGTCCTTTGTGTGGGCGGAAGGGGGTGGGGCGAAATTTTGAGATATACGTTTTATAGTGAGATCTAACAGGAGTGCGGATACTAAATTTGGTTACTCTAGCGTTAATAGTCTCCGAGATTTGTGGATGCCCCAGATTTTCGTCCTTTGCGGGGGCGGAAGGGGGTGTGGCGAAATTTTGACACAAAACGGTCAAGGTCCGATATCACAGGAGTGTGGATATCAAATTTGGTTGCTCTAGCTTTTATGGGTTCTGAGATCCTTGAACTCATATTTTGCAATTGGCAAAACCGACCATGAAACCTGTGTGTTAGAGAGAGACAGAGCGAGAAAGAATGAAATTGTTTTCTTGATTCTGGCTATAATAATTATACGATCTGGTTCAGATTTTGGTTTTATATCTAGAAGATATAGTCATCTTCTACGATTCTGCGTTTTTGGTTTTCTCGTATCGTCGAAATTGTGGATGCCACAGATTTTCGCCCTTTGTGGGGGCGGAAGTGGGCGGGGCAAAGTTTTGAAATTTTCTTGTAGCAGTGACATATCACAGAAGTCTGGATCCAAAACATCGTTGCTATAGCTCTTATAGTCTTTGAGCACTAGGCGCTGAAGGGGACGGACGGACGGACGGACGGACAGACGGACTGACAGACAGGGCTCAATCGACTCGGCTATTGATGCTGATCAAGAATATATATACTTTATGGGGTCGGAAACGATTCCTTCTGGACGTTACACACATCCACTTTTACCACAAATCTAATATACCCCAATACTCATTTTGAGTATCGGGTATAAAAAACGAGGGGGAACGTTGTGAGTTGCTGCGGACACCGCAACTCTACAGTTATACCCGATACTAAGTCAGTATGGCTCTCCTCCGGCAGACGCCGCTAATATTAAACGACACGACAAAGAGTGCGTGCTAGAGAGACAGAAAATCAGTCTGAGCGTGACGTCGGGCGCTGCGTAGCCACTGCAAATTGATTTGTTCCTTTGGCTATAAAAATTATCTGATCTGATCCAGATTCAGCAATCTGATAGATATGGTTGCTATCTATGATTCTGCGTTTTTAGTTTTCTCGAATCTGCAATATTGTGGATGCAACAGATTTTCGTCCTTTGTGTAGGCGGAAGGGGGTGGGGCGAAATTTTGAGGTATACGTTTTATAGTGAGATCTAACAGGAGTGCGGATACTAAATTTGGTTACTCTAGCGTTAATAGTCTCCGAGATTTGTGGATGCCCCAGATTTTCGTCCTTTGCGGGGGCGGAAGGGGTGTGGCGAAATTTTGACACAAAACGGTCAAGGTCCGATATCACAGGAGTGTGGATACCAAATTTGGTTGCTCTAGCTCTTATGGGTTCTGAGATCCTTGAACTCATATTTTGCAATTGGCAAAACCGACCATGAAACCTGTGTGTTAGAGAGAGACAGAGCGAGAAAGAATGAAATTGTTTTCTTGATTCTGGCTATAATAATTATACGATCTGGTTCAGATTTTGGTTTTATATCTAGAAGATATAGTCATCTTCTACGATTCTGCGTTTTTGGTTTTCTCGTATCGTCGAAATTGTGGATGCCACAGATTTTCGCCCTTTGTGGGGGCGGAAGTGGGCGGGGCAAAGTTTTGAAATTTTCTTGTAGCAGTGACATATCACAGAAGTCTGGATCCAAAACATCGTTGCTATAGCTCTTATAGTCTTTGAGCACTAGGCGCTGAAGGGGACGGACGGACGGACGGACGGACAGACGGACTGACAGACAGGGCTCAATCGACTCGGCTATTGATGCTGATCAAGAATATATATACTTTATGGGGTCGGAAACGATTCCTTCTGGACGTTACACACATTCACTTTTACCACAAATCTAATATACCCCAATACTCATTTTGAGTATCGGGTATAATAAACAAAAGCGGGCCCAGATGACTTTCCCTGTGGAACACCTGAAGTAACATTAACAGTTTTTGAAAACACGTTAGAAAACAAAACACGTTGAGTACGGTTAGAGAGATAGGACAAAATCCAATCTAGAAGATTAGTTGGGAACCCTAATAAAGAGAGCAACTTAAAGTATAACTTAAAGTATTAGCGTGGGACCCTGCTTCGGATCAGCTGCTTTTTGCCTTGTCCGCACTGGACACAAACTCAAAGCCATCAAAGCGGTCGGTTTTATCTACGATTGCGCGGTTCTACGACCCTCTTGGATTGATAAATCCAGTCATTGTCAGGTGCAAAATCTTCCTCCAGCAGCTTTGGAGAGAAAATTTGGATTGGGATGAAAGCCTACCCTCAGCGTTGCATTCAACTTGGATGGACTTGAGAAATAGTTTGGCAAGCATTTCTCGGATCTCATTTCCTCGCTTGGTTCTTCGTTCTAGTGTGGCTACAGAAGTTCACGGATTCTGTGATGCCAGCTTAGAAGCATATGGCGCTTGCGTGTATGTCGTGTCCAGGGAAGCCCAGTCTTTGAGCCACGTTTTGTGCTCAAATTCGCGAGTGGCGCCGCTAAAGACTATATCGATTCCTAAGCTGGAATTAAGTGGAGCCCATTTGCTTGCGAAAATCATGCAGAATGTAAAGGACATGGGAATCTTTACAGGTCGGTTCTATTGCTGGTCGGATTCGTCAACAGCATTATCTTGGATTAGGGACGAGCCAGCTAAATTTCAAGTTTTCGTGGCAAATCGAGTGGCATCAATTCAGGAGTTGACGGCAGCCATGGAATGGCGCTATGTTCCCACATCGTTAAATTTTGCTGATATTCTCTCGAGAGGCTCGCTTCCCAACCATCTTATCCAGTCAGAGCTATGGTTTCACGGCCCATCCTTTTTGCTAGGCTCCAAGGATAAGTGGCCTGTATCTCCATCTAACAACATAGCAACTTTGGAGCTTCGCAAGAGAGGATTGCTAATCACGTCTCCACATGCCGATCTCACGTCCGGATGCAAATTTGCGAATTCATTCTTTCGCATGCAGCGCACATTCGCCTACATGCATAAATTTATACATCGTCTTAGGCATCCAGGACTCACCGTTTCTGATATTCGGCAAGGAACGCATCTTCTAATTCGACACATTCAGCTGGCAAATTTGTGGATGGACATAAAGGAGATTCGGCGCAATGGTCAAGTCATGAAATCCAGTTCAATTAGTTCGCTCAACCCGTTCATCGATCATTCTGGACTACTTAGAGTTGGAGGTCGTCTTGGCAACTCATCGCTAGGATTTGACGCTCAGCACCCGCTCATTCTGCCAAAGGGACATTCCATTACCTTTGCGCTGATAAGATATTATCATGAAAGAAACCTCCATGCCGGACCTCGCGCCTTGCTATCCAAAATTCGGCTGGAATATTGGCCCATTGGAGGTGTTAAGGCAGTGTCAAGGGTCGTCAGCAGATGTGTGAGATGCTTCAGGACTAGGCCGCGCATGGTCGAACACATCATGGGAAACCTACCTAAGGAACGTTTGGAAGGATTTCGAGCTTTTGAAGTCACTGGAGTAGATTACTGTGGACCTTTTTTCTACCGATCGGAAATCCGCACGAGGCCTCCGATCAAGTGCTACATTAGCGTATTCATCCGTTTCACTTCTAAGGCTATACACATGGAGCTCGTAAAGGATCTGACCACCGCATCGTTTCTAGGCGCATTAAAGCGTTTTACTTCCACTCGAGGAAGGCCAAGTCAAATTTGGTCGGACAATGCGACAAACTTCGTTGGGGCCAAGAACGAGCTTCTGGAGCTAAAGAAGCTTTGTCTGAGCGAACCGCATATGAAGGAGGTCCACGAATCCTGCTTGGCTGACTCGATCGACTGGCGTTTCATCCCACCTCGCTCTCCGCATTTTGGCGGGTTGTGGGAAGCGGCCGTGAAGACCGCAAAATATCACCTGTACCGCTCAGTTGGACCATCTGTGCTTAGCTTCGACGAGCTGCGCACTCTGATCTGTCAGATCACTGCAATTGTTAACTCTCGCCCTTTGCTCTCGTTTTCAGAAAATCCTGATGATTTAGACGTTTTGACTCCTGCTCATCTGCTTTTAGGCGGCCCCCATGAGCAAATCCTCGAGCCTGACCTAACGAAGCTGAACTACAATCGTCTGGATGGCTGGCAGCGGGTCACCCAACTACAGCAAATATTTTGGAGCCGTTGGCGCGAAGAGTATCTCACTCTTTTGCAAGAGCGCGCGAAGTGGCGTACCCCCGCGCAAAACATCTGCAAGAACGACCTCGTTCTGGTGAAGGACGAAAATCTTCCTCCAATGCGTTGGCCACTGGCTAGAGTGGTCGATGTCGTTTTGGGCAAGGACGGAGTGTGTCGCGTCGCTGACCTGAAGACATCCTCAGGAAACATCAGGAGGGCCGTCACTCGGCTATGTTTGCTGCCCCTTAAGGAATCTGTTGAGAGACTAGCTCCCAACGGGGGGAGTATGTTCGGGCCAGCCGCTGAAGAATAACCGTAACTTTAACATTATTATTGTATGAGCAGAGAGAGCCGCCTATGTTGTAAAACGTTGACGTTCTGCAGAGCTGCTGCGCTCTCCCGCTAAAGGGGGTCTCTGCCGCCGCCACTTCGGCAACTACTTTGATCTGCTGCCGCCACTTCGGCAATCACTTTGATCTAACGCTGTCGTCTATAGTTTAGTTCTATGCTAACCCCTCTGCGCATTGGTTGCATATCGATCTCGCATAAAGTTTATCTGGCAATAGCAAGCAATCGGCTTCCGCTAAGCCACCAAGATTAAATACGAATTATAAAGTTTAGCCCAAAATCTCTTTTCATTTTTGAAACACATAGGTGCCAAAAAAGCTTGGCATCTCAAACATACTATTTAGAATCATATTCCAGATCATAAAGCAGGCTTAAAGTTTGCATATGTTGAGGCAAATAATGAGACTTCAAAAATATGAATAAGGTTATTGCTTTATTTTTTATCGAATAGATTAATGTTTAATGTTTATAGTTCAACTATGGACAGGTAAACTATGTAAAAATAGGAATGTACAAATCATAAAATTATCTGCTACTGGAAAGTTTGCTGACACAATACAAGGTAGAAACGAGGGGGAACGTTGTGAGTTGCTGCGGACACCGCAACTCTACAGTTATACCCGATACTAAGTCAGTATGGCTCTCCTCCGGCAGACGCCGCTAATATTAAACGACACGACAAAGAGTGCGTGCTAGAGAGACAGAAAATCAGTCTGAGCGTGACGTCGGGCGCTGCGTAGCCACTGCAAATTGATTTGTTCCTTTTGGCTATAAAAATTATCTGATCTGATCCAGATTCAGCAATCTGATAGATATGGTTGCTATCTATGATTCTGCGTTTTTAGTTTTCTCGAATCTGCAATATTTTGGATGCAACAGATTTTCGTCCTTTGTGTGGGCGGAAGGGGGTGGGGCGAAATTTTGAGATATACGTTTTATAGTGAGATCTAACAGGAGTGCGGATACTAAATTTGGTTACTCTAGCGTTAATAGTCTCCGAGATTTGTGGATGCCCCAGATTTTCGTCCTTTGCGGGGGCGGAAGGGGGTGTGGCGAAATTTTGACACAAAACGGTCAAGGTCCGATATCACAGGAGTGTGGATATCAAATTTGGTTGCTCTAGCTTTTATGGGTTCTGAGATCCTTGAACTCATATTTTGCAATTGGCAAAACCGACCATGAAACCTGTGTGTTAGAGAGAGACAGAGCGAGAAAGAATGAAATTGTTTTCTTGATTCTGGCTATAATAATTATACGATCTGGTTCAGATTTTGGTTTTATATCTAGAAGATATAGTCATCTTCTACGATTCTGCGTTTTTGGTTTTCTCGTATCGTCGAAATTGTGGATGCCACAGATTTTCGCCCTTTGTGGGGGCGGAAGTGGGCGGGGCAAAGTTTTGAAATTTTCTTGTAGCAGTGACATATCACAGAAGTCTGGATCCAAAACATCGTTGCTATAGCTCTTATAGTCTTTGAGCACTAGGCGCTGAAGGGGACGGACGGACGGACGGACGGACAGACGGACAGACAGACAGGGCTCAATCGACTCGGCTATTGATGCTGATCAAGAATATATATACTTTATGGGGTCGGAAACGATTCCTTCTGGACGTTACACACATCCACTTTTACCACAAATCTAATATACCCCAATACTCATTTTGAGTATCGGGTATAAAAAACGAGGGGGAACGTTGTGAGTTGCTGCGGACACCGCAACTCTACAGTTATACCCGATACTAAGTCAGTATGGCTCTCCTCCGGCAGACGCCGCTAATATTAAACGACACGACAAAGAGTGCGTGCTAGAGAGACAGAAAATCAGTCTGAGCGTGACGTCGGGCGCTGCGTAGCCACTGCAAATTGATTTGTTCCTTTGGCTATAAAAATTATCTGATCTGATCCAGATTCAGCAATCTGATAGATATGGTTGCTATCTATGATTCTGCGTTTTTAGTTTTCTCGAATCTGCAATATTGTGGATGCAACAGATTTTCGTCCTTTGTGTAGGCGGAAGGGGGTGGGGCGAAATTTTGAGGTATACGTTTTATAGTGAGATCTAACAGGAGTGCGGATACTAAATTTGGTTACTCTAGCGTTAATAGTCTCCGAGATTTGTGGATGCCCCAGATTTTCGTCCTTTGCGGGGGCGGAAGGGGGTGTGGCGAAATTTTGACACAAAACGGTCAAGGTCCGATATCACAGGAGTGTGGATACCAAATTTGGTTGCTCTAGCTCTTATGGGTTCTGAGATCCTTGAACTCATATTTTGCAATTGGCAAAACCGACCATGAAACCTGTGTGTTAGAGAGAGACAGAGCGAGAAAGAATGAAATTGTTTTCTTGATTCTGGCTATAATAATTATACGATCTGGTTCAGATTTTGGTTTTATATCTAGAAGATATAGTCATCTTCTACGATTCTGCGTTTTTGGTTTTCTCGTATCGTCGAAATTGTGGATGCCACAGATTTTCGCCCTTTGTGGGGGCGGAAGTGGGCGGGGCAAAGTTTTGAAATTTTCTTGTAGCAGTGACATATCACAGAAGTCTGGATCCAAAACATCGTTGCTATAGCTCTTATAGTCTTTGAGCACTAGGCGCTGAAGGGGACGGACAGACGGACGGACGGACAGAAGGGACAGACAGACATGGCTCAATCGACTCGGCTATTGATGCTGATCAAGAATATATATACTTTATGGGGTCGGAAACGATTCCTTCTGGACGTTACACACATTCACTTTTACCACAAATCTAATATACCCCAATACTCATTTTGAGTATCGGGTATAATAAACAAAAGCGGGCCCAGATGACTTTCCCTGTGGAACACCTGAAGTAACATTAACAGTTTTTGAAAACACGTTAGAAAACAAAACACGTTGAGTACGGTTAGAGAGATAGGACAAAATCCAATCTAGAAGATTAGTTGGGAACCCTAATAAAGAGAGCAACTTAAAGTATAACTTAAAGTATTAGCGTGGGACCCTGCTTCGGATCAGCTGCTTTTTGCCTTGTCCGCACTGGACACAAACTCAAAGCCATCAAAGCGGTCGGTTTTATCTACGATTGCGCGGTTCTACGACCCTCTTGGATTGATAAATCCAGTCATTGTCAGGTGCAAAATCTTCCTCCAGCAGCTTTGGAGAGAAAATTTGGATTGGGATGAAAGCCTACCCTCAGCGTTGCATTCAACTTGGATGGACTTGAGAAATAGTTTGGCAAGCATTTCTCGGATCTCATTTCCTCGCTTGGTTCTTCGTTCTAGTGTGGCTACAGAAGTTCACGGATTCTGTGATGCCAGCTTAGAAGCATATGGCGCTTGCGTGTATGTCGTGTCCAGGGAAGCCCAGTCTTTGAGCCACGTTTTGTGCTCAAATTCGCGAGTGGCGCCGCTAAAGACTATATCGATTCCTAAGCTGGAATTAAGTGGAGCCCATTTGCTTGCGAAAATCATGCAGAATGTAAAGGACATGGGAATCTTTACAGGTCGGTTCTATTGCTGGTCGGATTCGTCAACAGCATTATCTTGGATTAGGGACGAGCCAGCTAAATTTCAAGTTTTCGTGGCAAATCGAGTGGCATCAATTCAGGAGTTGACGGCAGCCATGGAATGGCGCTATGTTCCCACATCGTTAAATTTTGCTGATATTCTCTCGAGAGGCTCGCTTCCCAACCATCTTATCCAGTCAGAGCTATGGTTTCACGGCCCATCCTTTTTGCTAGGCTCCAAGGATAAGTGGCCTGTATCTCCATCTAACAACATAGCAACTTTGGAGCTTCGCAAGAGAGGATTGCTAATCACGTCTCCACATGCCGATCTCACGTCCGGATGCAAATTTGCGAATTCATTCTTTCGCATGCAGCGCACATTCGCCTACATGCATAAATTTATACATCGTCTTAGGCATCCAGGACTCACCGTTTCTGATATTCGGCAAGGAACGCATCTTCTAATTCGACACATTCAGCTGGCAAATTTGTGGATGGACATAAAGGAGATTCGGCGCAATGGTCAAGTCATGAAATCCAGTTCAATTAGTTCGCTCAACCCGTTCATCGATCATTCTGGACTACTTAGAGTTGGAGGTCGTCTTGGCAACTCATCGCTAGGATTTGACGCTCAGCACCCGCTCATTCTGCCAAAGGGACATTCCATTACCTTTGCGCTGATAAGATATTATCATGAAAGAAACCTCCATGCCGGACCTCGCGCCTTGCTATCCAAAATTCGGCTGGAATATTGGCCCATTGGAGGTGTTAAGGCAGTGTCAAGGGTCGTCAGCAGATGTGTGAGATGCTTCAGGACTAGGCCGCGCATGGTCGAACACATCATGGGAAACCTACCTAAGGAACGTTTGGAAGGATTTCGAGCTTTTGAAGTCACTGGAGTAGATTACTGTGGACCTTTTTTCTACCGATCGGAAATCCGCACGAGGCCTCCGATCAAGTGCTACATTAGCGTATTCATCCGTTTCACTTCTAAGGCTATACACATGGAGCTCGTAAAGGATCTGACCACCGCATCGTTTCTAGGCGCATTAAAGCGTTTTACTTCCACTCGAGGAAGGCCAAGTCAAATTTGGTCGGACAATGCGACAAACTTCGTTGGGGCCAAGAACGAGCTTCTGGAGCTAAAGAAGCTTTGTCTGAGCGAACCGCATATGAAGGAGGTCCACGAATCCTGCTTGGCTGACTCGATCGACTGGCGTTTCATCCCACCTCGCTCTCCGCATTTTGGCGGGTTGTGGGAAGCGGCCGTGAAGACCGCAAAATATCACCTGTACCGCTCAGTTGGACCATCTGTGCTTAGCTTCGACGAGCTGCGCACTCTGATCTGTCAGATCACTGCAATTGTTAACTCTCGCCCTTTGCTCTCGTTTTCAGAAAATCCTGATGATTTAGACGTTTTGACTCCTGCTCATCTGCTTTTAGGCGGCCCCCATGAGCAAATCCTCGAGCCTGACCTAACGAAGCTGAACTACAATCGTCTGGATGGCTGGCAGCGGGTCACCCAACTACAGCAAATATTTTGGAGCCGTTGGCGCGAAGAGTATCTCACTCTTTTGCAAGAGCGCGCGAAGTGGCGTACCCCCGCGCAAAACATCTGCAAGAACGACCTCGTTCTGGTGAAGGACGAAAATCTTCCTCCAATGCGTTGGCCACTGGCTAGAGTGGTCGATGTCGTTTTGGGCAAGGACGGAGTGTGTCGCGTCGCTGACCTGAAGACATCCTCAGGAAACATCAGGAGGGCCGTCACTCGGCTATGTTTGCTGCCCCTTAAGGAATCTGTTGAGAGACTAGCTCCCAACGGGGGGAGTATGTTCGGGCCAGCCGCTGAAGAATAACCGTAACTTTAACATTATTATTGTATGAGCAGAGAGAGCCGCCTATGTTGTAAAACGTTGACGTTCTGCAGAGCTGCTGCGCTCTCCCGCTAAAGGGGCTCTCTGCCGCCGCCACTTCGGCAACTACTTTGATCTGCTGCCGCCACTTCGGCAATCACTTTGATCTAACGCTGTCGTCTATAGTTTAGTTCTATGCTAACCCCTCTGCGCATTGGTTGCATATCGATCTCGCATAAAGTTTATCTGGCAATAGCAAGCAATCGGCTTCCGCTAAGCCACCAAGATTAAATACGAATTATAAAGTTTAGCCCAAAATCTCTTTTCATTTTTGAAACACATAGGTGCCAAAAAAGCTTGGCATCTCAAACATACTATTTAGAATCATATTCCAGATCATAAAGCAGGCTTAAAGTTTGCATATGTTGAGGCAAATAATGAGACTTCAAAAATATGAATAAGGTTATTGCTTTATTTTTTATCGAATAGATTAATGTTTAATGTTTATAGTTCAACTATGGACAGGTAAACTATGTAAAAATAGGAATGTACAAATCATAAAATTATCTGCTACTGGAAAGTTTGCTGACACAATACAAGGTAGAAACGAGGGGGAACGTTGTGAGTTGCTGCGGACACCGCAACTCTACAGTTATACCCGATACTAAGTCAGTATGGCTCTCCTCCGGCAGACGCCGCTAATATTAAACGACACGACAAAGAGTGCGTGCTAGAGAGACAGAAAATCAGTCTGAGCGTGACGTCGGGCGCTGCGTAGCCACTGCAAATTGATTTGTTCCTTTTGGCTATAAAAATTATCTGATCTGATCCAGATTCAGCAATCTGATAGATATGGTTGCTATCTATGATTCTGCGTTTTTAGTTTTCTCGAATCTGCAATATTGTGGATGCAACAGATTTTCGTCCTTTGTGTGGGCGGAAGGGGGTGGGGCGAAATTTTGAGATATACGTTTTATAGTGAGATCTAACAGGAGTGCGGATACTAAATTTGGTTACTCTAGCGTTAATAGTCTCCGAGATTTGTGGATGCCCCAGATTTTCGTCCTTTGCGGGGGCGGAAGGGGGTGTGGCGAAATTTTGACACAAAACGGTCAAGGTCCGATATCACAGGAGTGTGGATATCAAATTTGGTTGCTCTAGCTTTTATGGGTTCTGAGATCCTTGAACTCATATTTTGCAATTGGCAAAACCGACCATGAAACCTGTGTGTTAGAGAGAGACAGAGCGAGAAAGAATGAAATTGTTTTCTTGATTCTGGCTATAATAATTATACGATCTGGTTCAGATTTTGGTTTTATATCTAGAAGATATAGTCATCTTCTACGATTCTGCGTTTTTGGTTTTCTCGTATCGTCGAAATTGTGGATGCCACAGATTTTCGCCCTTTGTGGGGGCGGAAGTGGGCGGGGCAAAGTTTTGAAATTTTCTTGTAGCAGTGACATATCACAGAAGTCTGGATCCAAAACATCGTTGCTATAGCTCTTATAGTCTTTGAGCACTAGGCGCTGAAGGGGACGGACGGACGGACGGACGGACAGACGGACAGACAGACAGGGCTCAATCGACTCGGCTATTGATGCTGATCAAGAATATATATACTTTATGGGGTCGGAAACGATTCCTTCTGGACGTTACACACATCCACTTTTACCACAAATCTAATATACCCCAATACTCATTTTGAGTATCGGGTATAAAAAACGAGGGGGAACGTTGTGAGTTGCTGCGGACACCGCAACTCTACAGTTATACCCGATACTAAGTCAGTATGGCTCTCCTCCGGCAGACGCCGCTAATATTAAACGACACGACAAAGAGTGCGTGCTAGAGAGACAGAAAATCAGTCTGAGCGTGACGTCGGGCGCTGCGTAGCCACTGCAAATTGATTTGTTCCTTTGGCTATAAAAATTATCTGATCTGATCCAGATTCAGCAATCTGATAGATATGGTTGCTATCTATGATTCTGCGTTTTTAGTTTTCTCGAATCTGCAATATTGTGGATGCAACAGATTTTCGTCCTTTGTGTAGGCGGAAGGGGGTGGGGCGAAATTTTGAGGTATACGTTTTATAGTGAGATCTAACAGGAGTGCGGATACTAAATTTGGTTACTCTAGCGTTAATAGTCTCCGAGATTTGTGGATGCCCCAGATTTTCGTCCTTTGCGGGGGCGGAAGGGGGTGTGGCGAAATTTTGACACAAAACGGTCAAGGTGCGATATCACAGGAGTGTGGATACCAAATTTGGTTGCTCTAGCTCTTATGGGTTCTGAGATCCTTGAACTCATATTTTGCAATTGGCAAAACCGACCATGAAACCTGTGTGTTAGAGAGAGACAGAGCGAGAAAGAATGAAATTGTTTTCTTGATTCTGGCTATAATAATTATACGATCTGGTTCAGATTTTGGTTTTATATCTAGAAGATATAGTCATCTTCTACGATTCTGCGTTTTTGGTTTTCTCGTATCGTCGAAATTGTGGATGCCACAGATTTTCGCCCTTTGTGGGGCGGAAGTGGGCGGGGCAAAGTTTTGAAATTTTCTTGTAGCAGTGACATATCACAGAAGTCTGGATCCAAAACATCGTTGCTATAGCTCTTATAGTCTTTGAGCACTAGGCGCTGAAGGGGACGGACAGACGGACGGACGGACAGAAGGGACAGACAGACATGGCTCAATCGACTCGGCTATTGATGCTGATCAAGAATATATATACTTTATGGGGTCGGAAACGATTCCTTCTGGACGTTACACACATTCACTTTTACCACAAATCTAATATACCCCAATACTCATTTTGAGTATCGGGTATAATAAACAAAAGCGGGCCCAGATGACTTTCCCTGTGGAACACCTGAAGTAACATTAACAGTTTTTGAAAACACGTTAGAAAACAAAACACGTTGAGTACGGTTAGAGAGATAGGACAAAATCCAATCTAGAAGATTAGTTGGGAACCCTAATAAAGAGAGCAACTTAAAGTATAACTTAAAGTATTCATTAAAGTGTAAGATATGAATATTAGTTTATAAGATTTGAATATTAGTTTAAGATTTACTCATCGATAGTATTATAAGAAATACCAATGTACTCGATATATCAATACTTGTCCTCGACAAGTATCGATATGCCAACACACATTCATTCGAATACGACGATCAAGAAAGAAGAACATATAATAAAACCGTGCTACTAAAAGTTTACAAAAGAAGATTTTACTTTGGAAGAGCAAGTATCAAAGGAAAAAAGATGGACACATTTATTGTAATCGCGGCAAAGGCTACGGAAAGATTCATGGTCAGAGTATTTTGAAGGACAGAGAGGAAGACGGAGAGAAAAGTAATGCCTAATGAGACGCAGCTGACTCTCATAAGAAGGAAGATGACGAGAGGGGACGGAACGGACTCAAGCATATCTTGATATTTTTGGTAATGGGGAGACCAGATACAGGAACCATATTCCACGATAGGCCGTACAAGAGAAACGTAGAGTAGCTTAGTGGTATAGGGGTCAGAAAATTCCTTCGACCATCTTTTGATACGGCCAAGGACTCCTTCGACTCCTTTTAAAACATAAGTTAGGTACGAAGCTAATGCCTATGTCATTAACTTTGTACAGGCGTTCCAAGGAAATGTTATTAATTGTGAAGTCAAAAAGGATATGCTTGAAAGGCGAGCCAGACAGTTTAAACTTCTTATATAAACGAGATTTTATATTCTTTAGGTTTACAGTGCCATGGACTGCAAAATCTTCAATCCATATGTATCAAACTAGTAATAAGCTGCTGATAATTCAATATTTTATTTCTTCTTTCCTATGTCCCTATAATCGCACCGTTCTTCGATCCCTCTTCTGCTCACGCAAGTGAGACTGGCTTACACCTCTTTTCCTTGTTGCTAGAGCTGACCCTGCCACTGGGTTCTGTGTATCCTGACGTAGCGCCTGGCAGGCTTAGCGTTTGCTTTTTCTTTTGTTCGTGATGCGGTTTTGCACGCGACCACGACCGCTTGCTTTCGACCTCGTTTTTCGAATCCCCAGCCCAGCTGAACTCGGCACACGTCAACCTTTTTGCCTGCAGCCTCTGCCGGCGCTTCGGCAGAACGATCGGCCACCTTGCTCTTTTTTATGTGCGACGCTGGCTTTGGTCTCGGTCTCCGTCGTTTTATCTGCAGGGGCTGCTGCCATTGCAGAACTAGATCACTCTCGAGCTTTTCCTCTCGCTATTTTTCATGCTGTTACGCGAAATTTGGGGGGCGTCATTTTGCTGCTCTCTTTGCTGCCGTGTGTTGGAGACCGAGTGATCCACTGTGTGGTCTTCCCTCTCGCTCTTTTTCATGCTGTACGAGACATTTGCCTCGGAACCGAAAAGTGTAGAAATAGGAATAATATATAAACTCAAACTAACAATATTCCCATTGTTATTCTCGCTTGGAAAAAGCCTGACCGCTACTATGGATGTGAAGGATTCTCTTTCACACATGCATTAGTTTTATAGAATTCGCCTTTATTTTTTCTTTCGGTTTTGAATCACCCAGATCCTTATGTTTTTAATTTTATTACTCCTTTTTTCACCTCGGCCTCCAATATACATACCTCCGCAGTGAGGTTCTACCGGAAAAATTAATTGATATTCAGGTTTCTGTAATTCTGCTGAGTTAAGAGGTACCAACAGGTATCTAACCATGCGCCATGCTTCCCCTTACAATACGGCTACCAAATATATCATTTTTTGCTTTTCACTAATATATTTTATCTCATACCGAGTTTTTTCAATTGTTCCCACTTTATAGGGTCTCCAGGAAATTTTGGTAATGTTGGCTGTTTATTTTCAACCTCATTGTTACTGTTACCATTAATCTGTGGCTAAATGAATACTTTCGGAAACATTTTATAGTTTACTTAAGTCAGATTTAAAATATTTTTTTTTCTCTGCCAACCCATTATAAAAGTAGTTTTAATAATAACAGTACATAATGTTATCGTACATTGTTACTCGTGTTAATTGGTATTATTAATAATAAACAAACTAATAAAAACGAGGGGGAACGTTGTGAGTTGCTGCGTACACCGCAACTCTACAGTTATACCCGATACTAAGGCAGTATGGCTCTCCTGCGGCAGACGCCGCTAATATTGAACCACACGACAAAGAGTGCGTGCGAGAGAGACAGAAAATCAGTCTGAGCGTGACGTCGGCGCTGCGTGGCCACTGCAAATTGATTTCTTGCTTTTGGCTACAAAAATGATCCGATCTGATCCAAATTCAGCAATCTGATAGATATGGTCATTATCTATGATTCTGAGTTTTTAGTTTTCTCGAATGTGCAATATTGTGGATGCAACAGTTTTTTGTCCTTTGTGGGGGCGGAAGGGGGTGTGGCAAAATTTGGAGATATACGTTTTATAGTGAGATCTAACAGAAGTGTGGATACCAAATTTGGTTACTCTAGCCTTAATAGTCTCTGAGATTTGTGGATGCCCCAGATTTTCGTCCTTTGCGGGGGCGGAAGGGGGTGTGGCGAAATTTGGACACGAAACGGTCAAGGTCCGATATCACAGGAGTGTGGATACCAAATTTGGTTGCTCTGGCTCTTATAGGTTCTGAGATCCTTGAACTCATATTTTGCAATTGGCAAAACCGACCATGAAACCTGTGTGTTAGAGAGAGACAGAGCGAGAAAGCGGGGCGAAGTTTTGAAATATTTTTGTAGCAGTGACATATCACAGAAGTCTGGATCCAAAACATCGTTGCTCTAGCTCTTATAGTCTTTGAGCACTAGGCGCTGAAGGGGACGGACAGACGGACAGACGGACGGACGGACGGACGGACGGACGGACAGACAGACAGGGCTCAATCGACTCGGCTATTGATGCTGATCAAGAATATATATACTTTATGGGATCGGAAACGATTCCTTCTGGACGTTACACACATCCACTTTTACCACAAATCTAATATACCCCAATACTCATTTTGAGTATCGGGTATAAAAAGATGGACAAATTTATTGTAATCGCGGCAAAGGCTACGGAAAGATTCATGGTCAGAGTAGTTTGAAGGACAGAGAGGAAGACGGAGAGGAAAGTAATGCCTAGTCGGGCGGGATGGGACAGCAATTCTGATAAGGCTAATGAGGGCCGAGAAGTCAACCTCGCCTAGGAGAAGTTTATGGAGAAAGAGAATTCCATGACAGGTCCTACGGCTTTCAAGAGACTGCAAGTTAATGAGACTCAGCTGACTCTCATAAGAAGGAAGATGACGAGAGGGGACGGAACGGACTCAAGCATATCTTGATATTTTTGGTAATGGGGAGACCAGATACAGGAACCATATTCCAAGATAGGCCGTACAAGAGAAACGAAGAGTAGCTTAGTGGTATAGGGGTCAGAAAATTCCTTCGACCATCTTTTGATACGGCCAAGTACTCCCTCGACTCCTTTTAAAACATGAGTTAGGTACGAAGATAATGCCTAAGTCATTAACTTCTGTTTCCTTCTGGTTCTGGTCGGCGTCTTTTTATACGCCTGTTGTTGCTGAGTCTGCGGGTTTAAAAGTGCACTTCCGCGTCGGGGTGCACTTCGTCGTTTTGGTGGCCGTGGATTGACCTGGTTCTGGTCATTCGCGTTTTTGGCGAGCTGGCGGGTCTGCCGTTAGGTGCTCGTCGCAGACTTCTTGTGTCATCTTTTTGTAGTCGATGAACCCGGAAGACTGCACTTGGCCGGTGGCTTGGTCTGGAGTGGGGGAAAATCCGCGTGACCTGATGTCTTTGGTCAGCGTTATGGAGTCGGCGCGTGTCGATCGGTGGCTATGTGTGGAGAGAGGGTGTTGGTAAATAATGTATGCGGGGTGTTGTGTGAGATGTTGTAATTTAGCAGGATTTCATGCTTATAATATGTCGGGGGAAGGATTGTATCGAACCCTTTTAGGTTCGTTACAGTAATTTGATAACTATAAGCACATCACTCTATCTTTACCCTTACTTAAGTTCATGCCTTATTTTTTTTCTTAGTCAGTTTCCCAGTTGCTCACACACACTTGGAGGGTTTGAACACTCAAAAGATATTATTTCAAGATATATATAACAAAATATGCACCTTGCGACATCGAATACTTGAATACTCAAAAGTTAATATTAGAAGATAAACATTATGACATATACATATAGGTTGGGGTTAGTTCTTGAATAAAATTAAATTAAGCATGACGTGATAAGATCTTTTTTGTTAGACCCGCACCAGAACTGAAGCTGCAGACTCTTACCGTAACGGTTTTGGGAGGGATCTCTTACAATGCATAGGCAGACAAGAGATCATGGTAGGGTGGGCGTACACGCAGCTTTGCGCATGCAGCCCAAGACCGAACATTGCCTACTACCCACCCCGCTCAGGCTGTAGTTATTTTCCTATCGCTTGACCCATCTCTTTTTCCGCTGTACCGAGGTTCCCAAGCCCCTTTCCTTTGTACGCGAACTTTTGTATTTATTGGTATATAATGAGCAAAATAACCGACGGCATATTTCCCCATACCACAGCCCAGCCGACAAGAGAAAAGCCGGAAGAAAGCGCATACCCCGCACGGTTATGATAACACCTCTCATGGTTGTATGATACAAAGTCAAAAAGGTAAGGCTTGTTGCGATGGAAGGTCATGACGTTACATTTGGAAATGCTAAGAGGAAGAGCGTTAATAATACACCAATTGTTGAGAGCGTCGAGTTCCGGTTGAAGAAATAACGGGGACACCGTATCGCTGTACGAAAAACATAGCTTGACATCATCAGCATACATTATGACTCGAGAATTAGTTAAAACTTGGGGAAGATCATTGATAAAGAGGTTAAATAATAAGTTCCCGAGATGGCTACCTCGCGGCACACCCGACGAGACAAAAACTGGTTTAGAAAGAGAAGATTGCAGAGGTACGCATTAGTCCAGAGAAGAAGTTTAGTCGGAAACCATAGCAGAGATAGTTTGTGGATGAGGAGATACTGATTAACTGAGTCGAAAGCTTTATTAAAATCAGTATAAACTACGTCAGTTTGACATCGTTTTGCAAATCCGGCAGTTACATAGGGGGAAAATTCAGGAAAATTCCGAGCTGTGATTTTGATAACAGGGAACTACAAAAGGAATGGAGCTGAGAAGTAATAATTTTTTCTAAGAGTTTAGGATTGGTAGATAAATTGGAGATACAACGTTAGTTTGAGACGTCTGATTTAGATCATCTTTTATGAATAGGAATTATGTAAGATTCATTCCAGACGGTGGGAAAATCACCAAGCTCGAGGGAGAGGTTGAACAGTTTTAAGAGAGGCACGCAAAGAGAATCCGCACAAATTTTAAGGACGGCACTGGGAACCAAATCTGAACCAGTGGAGAAAGAAAATCGACACGATTTTAAATTAGTTAAAAGGCCATCATAATCAAAAAAGGGAGGATGGATAAAACTTGAACTATTTAAAGGGATAGGATATGCGCGGCAGGATAGTCGTCAGGTGAAGCGAGAATAGAGGGAATGTTATTAGAAGGAGCAGAGTAGCAAAGTTGAAATAATGAAGCAAATAAGTTAGCAATATCGGAATTGTTATCTGCATAAGTACCATTTAAGTGTAAAGAATAGGGATATTGTGATGAATTACGTTTAGAGTTAACAAACTTCTGATGAGCTCGTGAGGTGGCTCAAAGGGGGCCTAGCTGAGGCCACCGGACGGGTCGCAGGTTGCGGATAGCGAACGACCTACCTATATACAGGTCATATAGGTAGGTCAGCTGCGAATAAGCGGACATCCCGAGGGAGAGTACCGAAAATAAACAGCCCCGGACAGCCAGCGGGTGTTCGCGAAGTAGCAACACTGACGATGCGCTTGTGGTGCCGCCTCGTATAAGTAGCTCACACACTCCTCTATCCCTGCACACTACCTACCCTCCCAACCCCCACATTCAGCTCACACCGGGCCGGACTAAGAGTGTTATTCGACCCGTGCCGAGAGTCAGCCTGGCTGGGGGCGCGGTAAATAAAACTAGCCCAGTCGTTAACGGAGAGCTCAGGGACTTGGCAGCCCCCTGTTCTAAGTATGCCTTATCCGAGCAACGTGGATCTCTGCCCGGACGGACCGTACCCCTTCTCTGCAGCTCGTGGGAAAATAATGGAAGATATGAAAAACAAACAAAATGAGTCTGGCACTCCCCAAATGCCAACAGGGAGCAATCCCAAACAGGGGAAGGCAGCGGCCCAAAGGCCTGGCCCAACCCGCAAATCAGCAGTGAAAGCCTGCGCGGCGGAAGATGCTAGGGAGAGCCCAAAGGGGTCCCATCCCGGTGTCGGGGTGGGTGGTGAATTGGCTCCCAAAACCGATACCTTGGCAGAGTGGCTATGCAATCCTGCGGCTGCTCTGCCTGCTGGTAAAGTGGCGGGTGATGAGTCACCATCTAGTAGTGTCCAAGCCAAATCTTTTACATATGCCGATAGAAGGAGTGCTGGCAATATACTCCGTCGGGAGAACGCAAGCCAGATGTCCAGCCTGACGGACAAATGGATAAAGAAGGTTGAGTGGGCCTCGAAGGTGCTGCCGAACTTTGGCAAGGAAGCACCGAAGAAGGAAGCCCCTCAGCCAAAAAGGCAGCGCTCGCAAGAGACTCCTGGGCCAACACCGAAGCGCTCCAGAGTACTGCCGAACACATCGTTCGCGCAGATTGCCAGAGAAAGGACTCTGATTGGCGTCCTGGACAAAGGCAGCGCTGACTCCCGAATCCCTAAGAACCAGTGGAAGTGGGTGGAAGCGGCACTGGCCGACCGCTGCTTCGAGCTGCTGGAAAAGCAGGCTGGACCCCCCCCCCCGTCAGCAAAGACATGGGCTGGTACCAGGGCTGCATAAAAATCGTAGCCTGTGGAGACGAGCGCTCCGTACAGCTGTACAAAGCAGCGGTAGCGCAAGTCGGGGAAGTCTACCCAGGGGCGAAGCTCGTCGCTGTAGACTGGAGCGAAGTGCCCAGTATACCAAGGGCGAGAGTCTGGGTGCCCGCCTCCATGAAGGAGCCGGAGCGCATCCTAAAAATGTTGCAAAGATGCAACCCCCACCTCCCAACAGCGGATTGGAAGGTGGTCAAAGTTGAGACGACACAGGGCCCCACAAACCAGGCGGTGGTCGTCCTCAACAAAGAGTCGCTGGCCCCGATTGAGGCTGCCAAGGGCGAGCTCAATTTTGGGTTCAGCTCTGTGACCGTAAAGGTCTATAGGTCGGATGCAGCGGCCGGGGCACGTCCTGTCGACAAGCCAGTCGAGCAGGACGCTGCCTCGGAAATCGAAGCACCCGACGATCACACAGAGACAGACCCAGAGGGCTACTCCACCGATGGCACGCTGAGATGCGACTTCGAGGCGATGTGTTGCCACGAGGAAGTCGAAGACGATCCGGATGCCGACATTACAGTGGTGGAGAACACTAAGGATGTCCTTGAGGCACCTTCAGATCAATCTCCACCACTGTAAAGCAGCATCCGCTGCTCTTATACTCCGCCTCGAAGAGAGCGGAGCAGACGTAGCCCTGATCCAGGAACCTTGGATAGTGGGAGACAAGGTTTGTGGACTAGGGTCGAAGGAGTACAAGATAATTGTAGCTCAACATGAAGGTAAAACCCGCACCTGCATTCTCGCCAGAAAGCACCTTAATATCTTTCTGCTCCTTAATTATAGCGATAGCGACAACACGGCGGCAAGCCTAGAGCTGAAAGGGACACATCTAAGGCTGATGTCGTCATACATGGCCCATGAGGAAAACGATCCTCCCAACGACCTTGTTCGCAAACTAGCCAGCGACAGCGAGAGGTCAGACATAGACCTACTAATAGGTTGCGATGCCAACGCTCACCACACTCAATGGGGGAGCTCGAACACAAATGTAAGGGGTGAGTCTTTTCAGCTTCATCCTTAACTCAAATCTATTTATTTGTAATCGGGGCAACGACCCCACTTTTATAATTAAAAATCGACAGGAGGTTATTGACATCACCTTAGTGTCTCCCAACCTGCTAGACATAGTCAAGAGTTGGCAAGTCCTTGATGACCACTCTTTCTCTGACCACAGATACATCGAGACCACACTATCCCTCGAGTGTCCGAAACCTAAGGACTATATTAATCCCAGGAAAGCCAACTGGGAAAAAATATAGCTCAGCCCTGGAGGACTTACTCCCCTCCAAAGCACCATCATGCCCGGACACAAAAGACGACCTAGATCGCCTAGTGTACAGGTTCACAGAAGCATGCAACAAAGCCTTCGCGGCAGCATGCCCCTCTAGCAAACATAGGGGGAAAAAGAAACCCCCCTGGTGGTCAAAACAAATAGACATCCTACGTAAAAGCTGCAGGACCCTCTTCAACAGGGCCAAAAGCGCGAACGAGGATAGCCACTGGGCAGACTAGAAAATCAGTCTGTCACTATATAAAAAGGAAACAAGGAAAGCAAAAAGGGCCTCTTGGCAAAAATTTTGCTCGGAAATTGAGGAAACGTCAGAGGCCGCAAGGCTTCGCAAGATTCTCTCAAAAACTAACCCCTCGGTAGGGTATCTTAAAAGGAATGACGGCACGTGGACTAACTCCAGTGAGGAGTCCCTGCACATTCTACTAGACACACATTTTCCAGGGTGCACAACCATCGAGACCGCACATCTTCTAGGAGAGGGACCGGTAACCTCGATGGATCACATCCTCACAAAACGTAACATAAGCTGGGCAATAAACAGCTTCAACCCGTTCAAATCGCCAGGCCCAGACCAGGTAATCCCGGCCCAACTTCAGAAGGCCGGGGATACGGCCATTAACTGGCTACAAGGTATCTTCAGGAAGATACTGGCTGTGGGTACAATCCCGCGAACATGGCTTAAGGCAAAGATAGTCTTCATTCCCAAAGCTGGGAAAGCCTCGCACTCAGCTGCAAAAGACTTTAGACCAATCAGCCTATCGTCCTTCCTCCTCAAAACCTTTGAGAGACTCGTCGGGCTGCAGCTGAGGACAACTATACACCCTCAGTTGCTGTCAGGCGCACAGCATGCCTACCGGAAAGGAAAATCCACGGAAACGGCTCTTCATGAAGTGATCTCAGCGGTAGAGAAATCTCTGCATCACAAAGAGTACTCACTCATAGCCTTTCTCGATATTGAGGGAGCTTTCAACAACGTTGTACCGGGCGCCATTACAGAAGCCCTGACTGACCTGGGGGTGGACCGTCACTTGGTGATGCTCATTGATCAATTGCTCACATGCAGGACGGTGACATCATCGATGGGATCGTCCGCCCAGTCAAGGTATGTCAACAGAGGCACCCCGCAAGGTGGTGTCCTGTCTCCTCTTCTGTGGAACATAGCAGTCAACAAGATTCTATGTGACCTAGAAGGGGGGGGCTGCAAAGTCGTGGCCTATGCGGACGACGTTGCGATTATCTTCTCGGGGAAATACCCACAAACACTGTGCGACTTAATGACCGCAAAGCTAGCGCATCTGTCGGATTGGACAGAATCGCGCGGTCTGGGAGTAAATCCCTCAAAAAAGGAACTCGTATTATTCACAAATAAATACAAGGTCCCGCCCCTTAACCCTCCAATACTAAGAGGATGCAGGCTCTCCTTTAGCGAAAGTGCCAGTTACTTAGGGTTGGTAATTGACAAGAAGCTTAACTGGAACCTGAATGTCAAATACAGAGTGAAGAAGGCAATGACTGCACTCTACACATGCAAAAAAGCTATTGGGCTAAGATGGGGTATGATCCCAAGCATAGTCCAATGGATATATCAAGCTATAGTTGGACCAATACTACTCTACGGAGTTACTGTGTGGTGGCCGGCCCTATCAAAAAAGGCGATCACCAAGCAACTGGGCAAAGTCCATCGAACTGCCGCCCTATGTATCAGCGGAGCTCTTCGCACCACCCCAAATGATGCGCAAAATGCCATCCTATGCCTACAGAGCCTTGACCTCGCAGGAAAGGAACGGGCAGAAGCAGCAGCAGTACGTCTAAGAGACTCAGATCAATGGGTGACACAGTGCATAGGTCACTCAGCCATATTAAATAATAGCAGTACCGTCCCCTCAATCAGGGAGGCTCTAGACTGCCTACAAGCGGCTGCCATTACGGCAACCAAGCTAAACATTTATAGCGACAGCCAGGCTGCGATCAAATCGCTAAGTGCGATTTCCTCGAACTCGGCCACCGTGGCAGACTGCCGCAAATCTCTGCACGAGATGGCTCAGCAATTTGCTATTAGCCTGATTTGGGTCCCGGGCCACCGGGACATCGAGGGCAACTGTATAGCGGACGAGCTGGCCAGATCCGGCACTACGATCCCCCTTCTCCAAGACAAGGAGGATATCTGTATGCCAATACCTGTAAGCTCATTATAAAAGAGCAATACAAGCGACTAACAAACGATATGTGGCAAATAGTGCCACGATGTCGCAAAACTCGGCAAACATGGCCGACCATGGACATGAAGCGCACCTCCGAGCTCCTCAAGTTAAGCAGGAAAAGGTGCAGCGTAGTCATACGTTCCCTCACGGGACACTGGCTAATAGGCACCCACGCTAACAGGCTGGGGGCCCCATATAACGATTTTTGTCGCAGCTGTAGAGACGAGGAAGAGGAGGAGACAGTGGAACATCTGTTCTGCTCCTGCCCAGCTCTCAGCAGAAGAAGGCTACAGCACCTGGGCTCAGCCTTTCTACACGACATCTCAGAGATGTCCAAACTATGTCCCAGGAGGATAGCGAACTTTGTGAGAGCATCTGGATGGGATAATTGCTGACAGGAAGTCTCACAACGCAGGAAGGATGATCCTATGCGGTATCACAACGGGCCGAAACCGGCCTAAGTGTAACCAACCTAACCTAACCTAACCTAACAAACTTAAAAAATTGTTTAAGATCTCGCTTAAAGTTGAGCTTGCATTTAGCCAAATAACTGTTATAGCATAGGGTATTACAAATGGAAAATTTAGATTTTGCAATTGAATACTTAGAAAAATCTGACTGCGAGCCAGACAGTTTAAACTTCTTATATAAACGAGAGGTCATTTTGCAGCAAAGTAGACGAATGATTTGATTTGCAGAGAATTGTGCATAACAAATGTCGAAGAGAAGATCAAGAAATATATTGAGTGCTGTATTCCATGTATTTTGATAAATCGAAAGAGAGGCAAGCAGGAAAAGCTACTACACCCAATCCAGAAAGAAGACGTTCCATTATACACTTATCATATTAACTTTTTGGGACCTCTGGATTCGACGCACAAGAACTACAAACATATCTTTGCAGTTATAGACTCATTCACAAAGTATTGCTGGCTTTATATCAAGAAATTGACTACCTGGCTTTATACCAAGAAATTGACTACCGGAAATGAGGTTATTGCGAAGCTTAGCAGTCAAAGTATTACATTTGGTAATCCAGCGTTTATAATCTCGGATAAGGGCTCCGCTTTCTCCTCACAAGACTTTGTAAAGTATTGTGACGACGAAGGGATTAAGCTGGTGACAAGTAAGTTTCAAAAGTTTCGCCACAGCCCCTTCCGCACCCGCAAAGGACGAAAATCTGGGGCATCCACAAAATTGAGGATACGAGAAAACTAAAAACGCAGTATCATAGATAATGACCATATCTATCAGATTGAATCTGGATCAGATCAGATAATTTTTATAGCTACAAGCAACAAATTAATTTTCAGTGGCTACGCAGCGCCCGACGACATGGTCAGACACGTTTTCTGTCTCTCCCGCACGCACACATTGACGCTCAATGTAGCCATACTGACTATGTATCGGGTATAAATGTAGAGTTGCGGTCGCCGTGGCAACTCACAACGTTTCCCTTCGTTAAACTTAATTCTGCGGAGATGACGCGATCATCTCTCGCATTCATTTCTTTTCAACCTCATTGCTACTGTTACCATTAATCTGTGGCTAAATAAATACTTCCGGAAACATTTTATAGTTTACGTAAGTTGGATTAAAAATATTTTAATTTCTCTGCCAACGGCCAACCTCGGTAGGTCAGCTGCGAATAAGCGGGCATCCCTTATGGGAGAGCACCGAAATAAGTAGTCCCGGGCAGCCAGCGGGTATTCGAAAAGAAGCAACACTGACGATGCGCTTGTGGTGCCGCCTCAATAAGTAGCTCACACACTCCCATTCCTACAGGATACCTACCTACATCCTAACCCCCACACCCACCGCACACCAGGCCAGACTAAGTGTGTTACTCGACCCGTGCCGAGAGTCGGCCTAGTCAACTAGCCTAGTCGCTAACGGAGGGCTCAGGGACTTGGCAGCCCCCTGTTCTAATGATTCCTAACCCGGGCAACGTGGATCTCTGCCCGGGCTGACCGTTCCCTTTCTCTGCATCTCGTGGAAAGAAGATGTATAAAAATCAAAATATAAAAACAAAACAACACAAAAAAAAACAAATGAGTGCGGCACTCCCCAAATGCCAACTGGGAGCACTCCCAAGCACGGAAAGGCAGTGGCCCAAAGGCCTGGTCCTACCGGCTCTACAGCAGGGAGTACCTGCAAGGCGGAAGTCAAAGTCAAGGAGTCAGTGAAAGTGGGTGGAAAGGGCACTAGCCGACCGCTGCTTCGATCTCCTCGACGCAGACCCAGGACCACCACCAGTCTGCAAAGATATGGGGTGGTTCCAGGGCAACTTCCTGCGAAGACGAGCGCTCCGTGAAGTTATACAAAGCGGTGGTGGCCCAGGTCGGGGAGGTCTATGCTGGGGCGAAACTCGTCGCAGTCGACTGGAGCGATGTGGCCAGCAGACCGAGGGCCATAATTTGGGTGCCGGCTACCTTTAAGGAGCCAGAACGCATGGAACGAGTAGGAACGACGCAAAGGCCGACAAACCAGGTGGTGCTCGTTGTAAACAAGGAGTCGCTGGCCCCGATAGATGCAGCTAAAGGTGAGCTGAATTTTGGCTTCAGCTCGGTTGCCATCAAGGTGTACAAGTCGAATGCGGCGACCGCGGCGCGTCCTGCCGACAACCCAGTCGAGCAGGACGTCGCTGCAGAGATCGAAGTGCCTGACGACGAGCTGGAGCCAGACCAAGAAGGCTTCTATTCGGAGACGGAGCTGGTGCTCGACTTCGAATCGATGTGCCGAGAGATGGTCTCAGACGACTCGGACGCAGATATAACAGTGGTGGAGAACCTTGAAGATGGTCCTAAGGATCCTTCAAATCAATCTCCACCACTGTAAAGCAGCACCAGCTGCTCTCATACTCCGCTTGGACGCGAGCGGAGAAGACGTAGTCCTAATCCAGGAGCCTTGGGTGGTAGGAAACAAGGTCTGTGGAGTAGGAACGAAGGAATACACGATCATTGTATCCCAAAACGAAGTTAAAACCCGTACCTGCATTTGCGAGAAAGCACCTAAATATCTTTCTGCTCCATAATTATAGTGATGGCGACAACAGGGCAGCAAGCGTAGAGATAAAAGGGACTCATCTCAGGCTGGTGTCGTCCTATATGGCCCATGAGGGAAATGATCCTCCCAGCGACCTTCTTCGCAAACTAGCCAGCGACAGCGAAAGATCGGACAGAGACCTGCTAATAGGTTACGATGCCAACGCTCACTACACCCAATGGGGGAGCACGGACACAAACGTAACGGGTGAGTCACTTTTCAGCTTCATCCAGGACTCAAACTTATTTATATGTAATCGGGGAAAAGACCCCACTTTTATAATTAAAAATCGGCAGGAAGTTATCGTCGTCACGCTACTGTCAAACAAAGTGTTAGACACAGTCAAGAGCTGGAAAGTCCTAGAGGACCATTCCTTCTCGGATCACATGTACATCGAGACGATATTATGCTTCGAGATCCCAGTACCCACTAACTATATCAACCCCAGAAAAACCAGCTGGGAAATATAAAGCACAACCCTGGAGAAACTACTCCCTCCCAATGCCCCTATATGCCCGAACACGAAAGACGACCTAAACCGTCTTGTGAACAGGTTCACGGAAGCATGCAATAAAGCCTTCAAGGCAGCATGCCCTCCTAATAGACCAAGGGGGAAGAAGAAGCCCCCTTGGCGGTCAAAACAACTAGACATCCTTCGCAGAAGCTGCAAGACTCTCTTCAATAGAGCCACAAAAGCTAACGAGGATACTCACTGGGCAGACAATAAAACCAGTCTAGCACTATATAAAAAAGAAACCAGGAAGGCATAAAGAGCCTCCTGGCAAAAATTTTGCTCCAAAATCGAAGAAACGTCAGAGGCCGCAAGCCTCCGGAAGGTTTTCTCAAAAACTGCCCCTTCGGTAGGTTACCTTAAAAAGAATGATGGTACGTGGACCAACTCCAGTGAGGAGTCCCTACACATTCTACTCGACACGCAAATGTATCTTCACGAAGATACTGGTGGTATGTACAATAACACAAGCTTGTATAGTTTTCATCCCTAAAGCAGATAAAGCCTCACACTCAAAAGAAAGACTTTAGACCAATCCGTTTATCGTCTTTCCTACTCAAAATCGGGTTACAACTATGGACAACCATAAGTCCCCAGCTGTACTCAAGTGCGCAGCATGCCTACCGGAAAGGAAAATCCTCGGAAGCGGCACTTCATGAAGTGATCTCGAGTGTAGAAAAATCGCTGCATCTCAAAGAATACTCACTAATAGCTTTTCTCGATATCGAGGGAGCCTTCAACAACGTCACACCGGGCGCCATTACAGAAGCCCGGACTGACCTGGGGGTGGACCGTAACTTGCTGATGCTCATTGATCAATTGCTCATACGCAGGACGGTGACATCATCGATGGGATCGTCCACCCAGTCAAGGTATGTCAACAGAGGAACCCCGCGAGGGGTCTCCTCTTCTGTGGAACATGGCAGTCAATAAGATTCTATGCGACCTGGAAGAGGGGGGCTGTAAAGTAGTGGCATACGCGGACGACGTTGCAATTATCTTCGCTTGCTCGATTGTCTGGATGGACAGAATCGCGCGGATTGGGACTAAATCCCTCGAAAACGGAACTCGTGTTATTCACAAAAAAATACAAGGAGCCGCCCCTCAACCCCCCAATACTAAATGGATACAGGCTCTCCTTCAGCGACAGTGCCAGTTACTTAGGGTTGGTAATTGACTAAAAGCTTAACTGGAACCTGAATGTCCAGGATAGGGTGAAGAAGGCAACGACAGCACTCTACACTTGCAAAAAAGCTATCGGCCTAAAGTGGGGCATGAACCCAAGCATAGTCCTATGGATATATCTAGCAATAGTCAGACCAATAATACTCTACGGAGTTACTGTCTGGTGGCCTGCCCTAACAGAAAGGACGATCACCAATTAGCTGGGCAAGGTTCAGCGAACGGCCGCCCTCTGCATCAGTGGAGCTCTTCGAACTACACCAAATGATGCGCTAAACGCCATGTTATGCCTCCAGAGCCTTGACCTTGCAAGAAAGGAGCGGGCAGAAATGGCAGCAATACGTCTAAGGGACTCTGAACAATGGGTACCTCAACACATAGATCACTCATCTATACTAAATAAAAACAACATGGTCCCAGCAAGAACGGACTGTCAAGTTCCAAGGGAGCACACGGAGACTCCATTCAGCACAATCATCCCTCATAGAGACGAATGGCTCGAGGGACTCCCCGGCCCAGACGGGGCCATAAGCATCTTCACGGATGGCTCAAAGCTGGACGGCAGGGTTGGAGGAGGAATCTACTCTGAACAGCTAAACATAAGGCAATCTTTCAGGCTTCCGGATCACTGTAGCGTCTTCCAAGCGGAAGTTACAGTAATCAGGGAGGCTCTGTACTGCCTTCAAACGGTCACCGCCACGGCAAACCTGCTAAACATCTATAGCGACAGCCAAGCTACGATCAAATCACTTAGTGCGATTTCGTCGAACTCGGCCACCGTGTTAAACTGCCGCAAATCTCTTCACGACATGGCTCAGTAATTTGCTATTAGCCTGATCTGGGTCCCGGGCATCCGGGACATCGAGGGCAACTGTATAGCGGACGAGCTGGCCAGATCTGGCACTACAATCCCCCTTCCCCAAGATAAGGAGGATATTTGTATGCCTATGGCAGACTTTAAGTGGCGAATGGGGCCACACTGTCGCATAACTCGGCAAACATGGCCGACCATAGATGAGAAGCGCACCTCTGAGCTCTGCAAACTAGGCAGGAAAAGGTGCAGCGCAGTCATACGTTCCCTTACAGGACATTGGCTAATAGGCACCCACGCTAACAGGCTGTGTGCCCCACATAATGATTTCTGCCGTAGCTGCAGAAACAAGGACGCGGAGGATTGTGTTTTGTGTTTAACACAATCAAATTTTTAAAATTTATTTCCTCAGTGTCACTTTTTTTTCGCTGTTGCCAATTTTTGCTCTTCACTTCACTTATCAAACTTCTCGATGTCGGGAAATATTTGTTCCTATAGTCCTACAGACTCTAAGGAACTAGTTTAGCTTCGGGCTCTTACCACAGGGGGGAAACAACGGAAAGGCTCAAACAACTAAAATGTAAAACTTCTTTTCGAAAGAAATACTCTTGATTTGAATTTTTGCTTACAAATTGTATTTATTTCTGACAATCACAGCCTGATATCAACTTGAATTATACATACAGATAATAGATACAAATGTACATGTACATATGGCGATCGGGTAGGTTTAGTATAACTTCCAGCGACAAACCTCTTGCGACAATGCCCGGCCATTGCTGGACGCCCAAGATAAGCCAAACATAGTAGACCCACTAGAGCCATATGCCATGATGGAAGCAAGCGCCATTGTAGGTAGTATAATACACGTAACACCGAGACCAGTAACTTAAAGTAACCAGACTTAAAGTTTTGAATTCTGGGAAAAAGGCAAATAATGAGACTTCAAAAATATGAATGAGGTTATTGATTTATATTTTATCGAATAGATAAACAAAACTTTTCGGACTTCGAAAATTGAGCTTAATTGGTCGTTTGACCAACTCTACAACGTAGAAACTCGACCCTGCTAGTTCGCAAGCTTGTAAAAAATTACATTGGTCATGATTCAGTACATTAATGCTAGAAACACACACATACACAACTACAACTACAACTCGTTTCTTCGAGTCTCGCGTCTCTACGTTGTGCGTCGCCAAAAACTGTGTATTTAAAAAAAATTAATTTGGACATTGACATGCAATGACTGCATCTTACAAGAGGCGATGCAATTACTGCAGGCAAAACGCAGCTCTCCTCCCGCCCAACCGACCGAGGGGCGCTGCCGCATGATGCGCGACGCATTAACCGAACCAAACGCGAACATGCATGAAAGATAGCTGTTAGACTAATATACGAGGAAAATTATCACTAAACTTACTAGGTGTTCAAACATAAACATATTATAGTACATATTCACTCATGTATCCAAAAAATGGATCTCTAAAGAAATCACATAAAGTAGATAAGTAATGACAGTTCGGGTGTAAACAAAGATCTGTAGCCCATCAAAAGATACTACAACAAAACACAAGTGGGGAAAACACTTAACCAATGCATTCTTAAAATAACACTAATGTAAGCATGCACTCAATTAGACACCCGCAGTAAAATGTATCCTTTGCGTAGGTCTAACGATAATTATAGAATACAAAATTGTACCTCCTACCTCATTGTCAAATCACATATAAGGCTCTGATTTTAAGAATAAAATTTAGTTTGAATTTACAACTCAACTCGCAAATGTCTAGACTTTTCTTTGAGGTCTTAACATTTTGGTCCTTCGAGACTCTCCATTGTTTCCCCTCTGTGGTAAGAACACGGAGTTAAACCAGCTCCTTTGAGACTGAACAAGTATCTAGTTTACGGACAGCTAAAGGTAGCAAAATAAAAATTCTGATTTCCCTCCTATAAGAAGTAACAGAGTATAAAATAAATTAATGAAGCGTAAGTTTCAATGAATAATTTGGAAAAATACGAGCTAAACAGGCTGTATTTTTAATAGATAGCTGGGTATATCTATTGTGATCGGAGAATAAAAAAAAAAATAAAAATTAATGAAACGGAAGTTTTATTTAATATTTTGGAAAAATACGAGCTGGACAGGCTGTATTTTAATAGATAACGAAAGATGTATATCTATTGTAATTGAAAAACGAGGGGGAACGTTGTGAGTGGCTGCGGACACCGCAACTCTACATTTATACCCGATACTTAGTCAGTATGGCTCTCCTCCGGCAGACGCCGCTAATATTGAACGACACGACAAAGAGTGCGTGCGAGAGAGACAGAAAATCAGTCTGAGCGTGTCGTCGGGCGCTGCGTAGCCAGTGCAAATTAATTTGCTCCTTTTGGCTATAAAAATTATCTGATCTGATCCAGATTCAGCAACCGGATAGATATGGTCGTTATCTATGATTCTGCGTTTTTAGTTTTCTCGAATCTGCAATATTGTGGATGCAACAGATTTTCGTCCTTTGTGTGGGCGGAAGGGGGTGGGGCGAAATTTTGAGATATACGTTTTATAGTGAGATCTAACAGGAGTGCGGATACCAAATTTGATTACTCTAGCGTTAATTGTCTCTGAGATTTGTGGATGCCCCAGATTTTCGTCTTTTGCGGGGGCGGAAGGGGGTGTGGCGTAATTTGGACACAAAATGGTCAAGGTCCGATATCACAGGAGTGTGGATACCAAATTTGGTTGCTCTGGCTCTTATAGGTTCTGAAATCCTTGAACTCATATTTTGCAATTGGCAAAACCGACCATGAAACCTGTGTGTTAGAGAGAGACAGAGCGAGAAAGAATGAAATTGTTTTCTTGATTCTGGCTATAATAATTATACGATCTGGTTCAGATTTCGCACTCTAGAAGACACTTATAGTCATCTTCTACGATTCTGCGTTTTTAGTTTTCTCGTATCGTCGAAATTGTGGATGCCACAGATTTCCGCCCTTTGTGGGGGCGGAAGTGGGCGGGGCAAAGTTTTGAAATATTCTTGTAGGAGTGACATATCACAGAAGTCTGGATCCAAAACATCGTTGCTCTCGCTCTTATAGTCTTTGAGCACTAGGCGCTGAAGGGGACGGACAGACGGACAGACGGTAAGACAGACAGGCCTCAATCGACTCGGCTATTGATGCTGATCAAGAATATATATACTTTATGGGGTCGGAAACGATTCCTTCTGGACGTTACACACATCCACTTTTACCACAAATCTAATATACCCCAATACTCATTTTGAGTATCCGGGTATAAAAACAGCAGAAGCAGAATTCATCAGCTAAGTCAGATATTTTTAATTTTTGCTAAGCCTATTTAAGTAACAAATTAAAGCAAGATGTTATTGGAACAAATAATTAAGCTATTAGAGGCTCAAGCCGCGATAGCAATGGAGATTAAGAAGATTGAAGCTGGTCATTTGACCAGCGATGTAATCCAAAGGTTAGGAGACCTTAAGAACAAAGTTACAGGCAATAATTCTGCACTGTTAGTAGTCGGAGTAGTCGATCATGACTACTATAAGAGACAGCAGTACGAAAAAATTATTAAAAATAAAGAGGACATACATAAAAAGAATGTAGAGTCAAAAAATAATGAAACCCTAACGAAAGGGGAGGTAGAAATAACAAAGTTACAGTCAGTGGAGACTGGAACTTTGAAGGAAGGCGTAGAGCCCAAAATTGACAATAGCATAGAAAACCTGATGACGTATTTAGAGCAAACCATGCAGAGGTTTGATCAGGCTAAACTGGGAGAGTGTAGAATGAGAAAGGAAAAAATTGAGTTCCTCAGTAAAAGACTGAGCTCAAAAATTGAGGAGTTTTATTATAGCTATGAAAGAAACGACAGCTTCAACGAGCAGATCGGCGAGTTGGACTTTGATATTCAAAGCATGTTAAGCAACCTAGAAGTTAGGATGCAAATCGTAGCTGAGGGAAACGGCATGGATACTAAAGGGGCAACGATAAAAAAAGAAGATACCGATTTGCCTGATATTCCGAATGTGGAAGTACCCACATTCTCGGGCGAAGAAAAAGAGTGGGACGGCCAGTTTATTAAAAAACAGCGCCTTTGCACAAAATGGTGTAGGCATGATATGTATAAGAAATGCATATCTGAAATTTTATGTGGGATTTGTAAAAAACCTCATCAAACGATGCTCCATATTCCCTACGAAAAGAGGGAAAATGTTAACACTTGCTTGACAAAAGAACAAGCGTTCTTAGCCACAGCACTTATAAAAGTAAGGGCAAGGAATGGTGGCTATCAAAACCTTAGAGCTCTCATTGATTGTGGGTCGCAATGTACCATATTTTCAGAAGTAGCTGCGCAAATATTAAACTATTAAAAACTCGTGATTATAATAAAGGTCCTCTAAATACTGAAGCAATTATTCTTCCGAAACTGATGAAAGCTTTACCATTAAAGTCTTTCAATATTGACAAAACTAAGTGGCAAGATTATGTGCTGGCAGACCCTAACTTTAACAAACCAAGTAGGGTAGATGTAGTAATTGGGATAGATTTGTATACCCATATTTTAAAAGACGGAGTAGTAAAAATAGACATACTTCTTGGACAAAATATTATATTATATACGGTTGCACCAAATCAAAAGGTGATAAATTTATTGTTGCGACAACAATTGAAGTTGGGGACTTCGAACGGTTCTGGGAATTGGAAAGTGAAAAGAATGACGTAGAAGAAGATGTGTGCGAGGAGCATTTCTTGGAAACAACAAGAAGAGATGAGGATGGCAGGTATGTGGTTAAAATACCATTTAAAAAAGAAAAGAATCTAGGAGACTCAAATGCCCAAGCTATAGCGCGATTTTACAGTTTAGAAAGAAAGCTTAGCAATAATAAAACATTAAAAGAAAGTGATGTAAAGTTCATGCATGAATATAAAAACTTAGGACATATGATAGAGTCCAAAGAAGATGGGAAATATTATCCCCCCGAAATATTATTCTCGATGCTTCAGCAAAAACCACAAACAATAAAAGTTTAAATGATATCATATGGGTTGGACCAAGAGTCCAAAAAGATATCTTCGATATTATGGTGAAATGGCGTAAATATCTAATATGTAATATCTGCGGACATTGACAAAATGTACCGGCAAATTAACGTTGATAAAGACGATCAACAATTTTTGCATATTATTTGGAGGGATAATCCATACGAAAAGTTAAAAGATTATAAACTTACAACCGTTACGTACGGTACAGCTTCAGCACCCTACTTAGCAACCAGGGTGCTTGTTGCAATAGCAGATAATTGCAAAAATCAAGCAATTAGGGAAATCATTAAGAATGGTTTTTATATGGACGACCTGATGACAGGTGCCGACACGATACTGGATGCTAAAAAGCATGTAAAGGAGGTTACCCGGGAGTCTAATAAGGTTGGGTTTAACTTAAGAAAGTGGATAACAAATATCCCAGAAATTATAGAAGGCATTAGAGATGACCAAGAAAATAAAGTATTAACCACTGATAAGAATAAATCCGTCAAAACCTTAGGAGTACAATGGGAACCGGTTAAAGACGAGTTTAGGTTCAATTTCCACTATAAACCAATTAAGAAAAATAACAAGAGACTAGTATTATCTACCTTAGCCAAGATGTATGACCTCTTAGGCTGCTTGTCTCCAGTGACACTTGTCGGAAAATTGTTTATTCAAAAACTCTGGCTAGCAGACCAAAATTGGGATGAAGAATTATCAGAACAGGATACTCGGGAATGGAATTCGTTTAAAAATAGTTTAACAGAGTTAGAGAGCATTCGGATACCAAAATGGCTAAATTCTCAGCACAATAAGTCGATGCAAATACATGGGTTTGCCGATGCATCCGAAAAGGCTTATGCTGCCGTAGTATATGCCAAGGTAGATAGTTGTAAAATTATAATAGCCACCAAAAGCAAAGTTAATCCAAAGAAGAATCGGAAAACTATTCGAAAACGATGGGGAACGTTGTTAGTTGCTGCGGACACCCGATACTTAGTCAGTATGGCTCTCCTCCGGCAGACGCCGCTAATATTGAACGACACGACAAAGAGTGCGTGCGAGAGAGACAGAAAATCAGTCTGAGCGTGTCGTCGGGCGCTGCGTAGCCAGTGCAAATTAATTTGTTCCTTTTGGCTATAAAAATTATCTGATCTGATCCAGATTCAGCAACCGGATAGATATGGTCGTTATCTATGATTCTGCGTTTTTAGTTTTCTCGAATCTGCAATATTGTGGATGCAACAGATTTTCGTCCTTTGTGTGGGCGGAAGGGGGTGGGGCGAAATTTTAAGTTATACGTTTTATAGTGAGATCTAACAGGAGTGCGGATACCAAATTTGGTTACTTTAGCGTTAAAAGTTTCTGAGATTAGTGGATGCCCCAGATTTTCGACCTTTGCGGGGGCGGAAGGGGGTGTGGCGAAATTTTGACACAAAATGGTCAAGGTCCGATATCACAGGAGTGTGGATACCAAATTTGGTTGCTCTGGCTCTTATAGGTTAGAGCTCTGTCTTATAGACAGAGCGAGAGAGAATGAAGTTGTTTTCTTGATTCTGGCTATAATAATTATACGATCTGGTTCAGATTTTACATTTTAGAACATATAGTCATCTTCTACGATTCTGCGTTTTCAGTTTTCTCGTATCTTTAAAAGTGTGGATTCCACAGATTTTTGTTCTTTGTGGGGGCGGAAGTGGGCGGGGCGAAGTTTTGAAATATTTTTATAGCAGTGACATATCACAGAAGTCCGGATATAAAACGTCGTTGCTCTAGCTCTTATAGTCTTTGAGCACTAGGCGCTGATAGGGACGGACAGACAGACAGGGCTCAATCGACTCGGCTATTGATGCTGATCAAGAATATATATACTTTATGGGGTCGGAAACGATTCCTTCTGGACGTTACACACATCCACTTTCACCACAAATCTAATATACCCCAATACTCATTCTGAGTATCGGGTATAAAGAACCATGCCACTTTCGGCCCCTTGCAGAATGTTCAAACATAAACATATAGTACACATTCACTCATGTATCCAAAAAACCGATCTCTAAATAAATCACATAAAGTAGATAAGTTATGACTGCTCGGGTGTAAACAAGATCTGTAACCCATTAAAAGATACTACAACAAAACACAAGTGGAGGAAACACTTAACCATGCAGTCCTAAAATTACACTAAAGTAAGCATGCACTCAAATAAATACCCGCAGTAAAATGTATCCTTTGCGTTAGACTAACGATAATTATAGAATACAAAATTTTACCTCATGCCTTATTGTCAAATCACATACAAGGCTCTGATTTTAAGAATAAAATTTAATATGAATTTACAACTCAACTCGCATATGTCTAGAATTTTCTTTTAAGGTCTTAACACTCGGTCTGTGGCTGGGGGTATTTAATGCACTCAAACCCTTCGTAAAAGTCTACCTGAAGTCCCTACTCGGGAGCTACTTGTAACGAACTTATTTCAGACTGAGGTAAGCTGGGTCTGTACAAGTCACATCCGTGGTTCGAGTGAGGGGCACAGAGCGTAGTCATATCCGTGTAGGAAGTCAGGTTAAAACGCTGAAACTATCTCCTGTACGCAATCAATCCTCCGCTTTTTAAGGGCTTTGTGCTGTGCTTTTCTGTTACAGTTTTTGCGGGTGTCGGTGTATACGCGCCAGTTGCCATTCTTGGCAACGTCTCGATACTTGCGGGGTTCTCGCGTAAATGCCCACCGACCTTTTAACGAACTTGTCAGTCCGTTTTTTTAGTAGCCACTTCTTTTGTCACAAGAGAATCCATTGTAGCCAGCAGCGTTGGCAGAAATCAGCGTCAGCACCTTGCAACCAGGAGCCGACGGTCAATCGCCGCGCAATTGCACTGGTCTAGTTAAATGCGCTGGCGCACGCGGGGTATGCTCAGGTACTTTTGGATGGGGCTCCGGCCCAGCCACGAATTTCGGACGGGTATTTAACCGTCGTTGTTGACTTCCCCAGTTTGGAGCGGCGTGTGTCAACTATGTTGGTGTCAAAATGTCTGCGTGCCGTGTCTAAATGAAAAAATATAGCGAAATTACTGTCATTTGGATAATGATGCTGAAGGAGACGTAGTGGAACAATGCTAATACTCAGTCAGGATAGAAAAACATCATCGATCTTTATTTTAATAGTTCTTCATAGATTTTTATATTTAAATATTAATATTAATTATTAATATTAATATTAATGCATGTGTATATTTTTATAAAAACATTTGCCTACCAAAGTCAAAGTTTAGAAACTGGCTTTAGTCCTAGTATATAGAAACATTGACGCAATACTGCTGCAGTTGCCTCGCACATTAAAACTCGACTACGATTTACTTCAATTATCTCTCCATCTTTGTTTTTCTTAATGCAATAGCAACTGTCATAAAATTCTGTAAATACAGTGCATACCTCATAGCAAAACTCACAAAGAAATGAAGAAAAAGGTCTTTCGAGCACTTTATCAGTATGTCGTGCATCTTTAAAAGGGTTTTTGCTAGCTTCCACTCCTTTTCGTGATTCAAAACAATCTCGACGGTATCTAAAACCTTTAGCAAGTAACAGAAGTCATCACCTAAGTTACGTGCAATAGAGCAAATACGTGTGTATGTGTACAATAAATAAACTGCAGTATTACCGCGGTCGTCTAGCATCTTGTCAAATGAAAACACGTAGTCACTGATACGGTTGTGGCATAAATCTGAATATTTTATGCAGCCATAAGCCACTGCCTCTTGTGCTTCAAATAGTTCCTGAGCTGTGAGAATTTCGTCGCGGCCTCGACTGCGTAGTTGCTCTAATGAACGTTTCATTCCCTCATTAAGCATATCTGATAGTTTAACGGTATCACCGGAACGGGTCTTAAATTTCTTTCCATCCTCACCAAGAACCACGCCAAACTGTACATGGTGAACACGGTGGGCGGTCGGATTTAGAATACAACAACGCTCCGCCGCTTTAAAAATGGTATTAAAATGCGTACTTTGTCCAGAGTCTACAACATAAATTATCCAAGTACAATGTTCCTCTTCTATGCGGTGGCGTATAGCAGCCATATCAGAAGTGTCATAGGTGAAACCACCATCCGACTTTACGATTGTTAGAGGTATGCCACTTCTGTCTTCGTTTGGCCACATGATTTGACGGCCCTCATCATGTTCAAGCATATTTTTGTTTCGTAAAAAATCAACCACAGATAACATACGTGATTGATAAAAGAATTCACCACGTTCTCTAAGTGTTACATCTAAACGGTCATATATAGCCTGAAATTCCTGTCGCGAAACATCACAAATAAGCTGCCATGCTTTTCTGGAGTTTGGTTCACCGCTTTGCAGTGAAACTACTCGATTGTAAGCGCGCTTCTTGAACTCTTCCTCCGTGTCAAAGCTGTAACAAAAAGAGAAAAGCTAAAATCAAGTTCTAAAAAGGTTAATAAATAATAAATGTTTTGTTAAGCTGTAGATTTTTTTTTGAAGCTGGGAAAAGCATTGAAAAAAGTAAATTGATCAAGATCAGAATTTTTTATAGCTCCGTATTAAATTATGAAAATACATATACGGAGTTGCCAAAGATTTTTATTCCAAAAGAATTCCAACTCAGTTTGACTTACAGAGGCACACCAGGCTGTCTCTGTTGGTTCTAAAATCTCTTGTTGTAGTAGTGTTTTGAGTGATTATTGAATTCCTGATTGATATTCAACAGCATAATTAAGATTTTACTTTTTTTATTTTTATTTTAAGAAAACTCTAGTCAAATTGTCATTCGCTGTCGGCTTAAAAATCCGTCTTGATCTACAAATTTGCCACCTAGTTTTACTAACAATTTTTTCGAAGTTCTAATGATGGTTTGCTTTTAATGGTGTTAAATTAAAGATACAAAGCAATAGCTTAAGTTTTTATGTACATAAGTAAGATGATATGCCATTTCGGCTATTGTAAATGGTTATAATTGTATAATAGACCAGCGCGCTCAATGAGTTCAATAAGCGCGGAATGAGTTAGCGCGTGAAAGGCGTTGCGTAGCTACTGCAGTTTCATTATTTCTTCTGGCTATAATGATAATAGTCCAATTATAATATAATAAAAAAGTAATATAATGATAATGATCCACATTCGGCACTCGGGTTTAGATATGGTGTCTCTAGATTCTCTATGATTCTGCGTTTTTAGTTTTCTCGTGTCTTCAAAATTGGTTGCCACAGTTTCTCGTTCTTTATGGGGGCGAAAGGGGGCGGCTGAAATTCAGAAATACACTTGTAACACAGGAGTCCTATAGTCTCAGAAATCTAAGCGCTCACAGGAACGAACGTACAGATAACGAGGGGGAACGTTGTGAGTTGCTGCGTACACCGCAACTCTACAGTTATACCCGATACTAAGGCAGTATGGCTCTCCTGCGGCAGACGCCGCTAATATTGAACCACACGACAAAGAGTGCGTGCGAGAGAGACAGAAAATCAGTCTGAGCGTGACGTCGGCGCTGCGTGGCCACTGCAAATTGATTTCTTGCTTTTGGCTACAAAAATGATCCGATCTGATCCAGATTCAGCAATCTGATAGATATAGTCATTTGCTATGATTCTGCGTTTTTAGTTTTCTCGAATGTGCAATATTGTGGATGCAACAGATTTTCGTTCTTTGTGGGGGCGGAAGGGGGTGGGGCGAAATTCTGAGATATACGTTTTATAGTGAGATCTAACAGAAGTGCGGATACCAAATTTGGTTACTCTAGCCTTAATAGTCTCTGAGATTTGTGGAT
The DNA here is from genome assembly GCF_003369915.1 of Drosophila miranda. Taxonomy (NCBI): domain Eukaryota; kingdom Metazoa; phylum Arthropoda; class Insecta; order Diptera; family Drosophilidae; genus Drosophila; species Drosophila miranda. Next base: position 44,649,877 of record NC_046674.1, read on the forward strand.
GCCCCAGATTTTCGTCCTTTGCGGGGGCGGAAGGGGGTGTGGCGAAACTTGGACACGAAACGGTCAAGGTCAGATATCACAGGAGTGTGGATACCAAATTTGGTTGCTCTGGCTCTTATAGGTTCTGAGATCCTTGAACTCATATTTTGCAATTGGCAAAGCCGACCATGAAACCTGTGTGTTAGAGAGAGACAGAGCGAGAAAGAATGAAATTGTTTTCTTGATTCTGGCTATAATAATTATACGATCTGGTTCAGATTTCGCACTCTAGAAGACACTTATAGTCATCTTCTACGATTCTGCGTTTTTAGTTTTCTCGTATCGTCGAAATTGTGGATGCCACAGATTTCCGCCCTTTGTGGGGGCGGAAGTGGGCGGGGCAAAGTTTTGAAATATTTTTGTAGCAGTGACATATCACAGATGTCTGGATCCAAAACATCGTTGCTCTAGCTCTTATAGTCTTTGAGCACTAGGCGCTGAAGGGGACGGACGGACAGACAGGGCTCAATCGGCTCGGCTATTGATGCTGATCAAGAATATATATACTTTATGGGGTCGGAAACGATTCCTTCTGGACGTTACACACATCCACTTTCACCACAAATCTAATATACCCCAATACTCATTCTGAGTATCGGGTATAAAGAACCATGCCACTTTCGGCCCCTTGCAGAATGTTCAAACATAAACATATAGTACACATTCACTCATGTATCCAAAAAACCGATCTCTAAATAAATCACATAAAGTAGATAAGTTATGACTGCTCGGGTGTAAACAAGATCTGTAACCCATTAAAAGATACTACAACAAAACACAAGTGGAGGAAACACTTAACCATGCAGTCCTAAAATTACACTAAAGTAAGCATGCACTCAAATAAATACCCGCAGTAAAATGTATCCTTTGCGTTAGACTAACGATAATTATAGAATACAAAATTTTACCTCATGCCTTATTGTCAAATCACATACAAGGCTCTGATTTTAAGAATAAAATTTAATATGAATTTACAACTCAACTCGCATATGTCTAGAATTTTCTTTTAAGGTCTTAACACTCGGTCTGTGGCTGGGGGTATTTAATGCACTCAAACCCTTCGTAAAAGTCTACCTGAAGTCCCTACTCGGGAGCTACTTGTAACGAACTTATTTCAGACTGAGGTAAGCTGGGTCTGTACAAGTCACATCCGTGGTTCGAGTGAGGGGCACAGAGCGTAGTCATATCCGTGTAGGAAGTCAGGTTAAAACGCTGAAACTATCTCCTGTACGCAATCAATCCTCCGCTTTTTAAGGGCTTTGTGCTGTGCTTTTCTGTTACAGTTTTTGCGGGTGTCGGTGTATACGCGCCAGTTGCCATTCTTGGCAACGTCTCGATACTTGCGGGGTTCTCGCGTAAATGCCCACCGACCTTTTAACGAACTTGTCAGTCCGTTTTTTTAGTAGCCACTTCTTTTGTCACAAGAGAATCCATTGTCGCCAGCAGCGTTGGCAGAAATCAGCGTCAGCACCTTGCAACCAGGAGCCGACGGTCAATCGCCGCGCAATTGCACTGGTCTAGTTAAATGCGCTGGCGCACGCGGGGTATGCTCAGGTACTTTTGGATGGGGCTCCGGCCCAGCCACGAATTTCGGACGGGTATTTAACCGTCGTTGTTGACTTCCCCAGTTTGGAGCGGCGTGTGTCAACTATGTTGGTGTCAAAATGTCTGCGTGCCGTGTCTAAATGAAAAAATATAGCGAAATTACTGTCATTTGGATAATGATGCTGAAGGAGACGTAGTGGAACAATGCTAATACTCAGTCAGGATAGAAAAACATCATCGATCTTTATTTTAATAGTTCTTCATAGATTTTTATATTTAAAATAATTAATATTAATTATTAATATTAATATTAATGCATGTGTATATTTTTATAAAAACATTTGCCTACCAAAGTCAAAGTTTAGAAACTGGCTTTAGTCCTAGTATATAGAAACATTGACGCAATACTGCTGCAGTTGCCTCGCACATTAAAACTCGACTACGATTTACTTCAATTATCTCTCCATCTTTGTTTTTCTTAATGCAATAGCAACTGTCATAAAATTCTGTAAATACAGTGCATACCTCATAGCAAAACTCACAAAGAAAATGAAGAAAAAGGTCTTTCGAGCACTTTATCAGTATGTCGTGCATCTTTAAAAGGGTTTTTGCTAGCTTCCACTCCTTTTCGTGATTCAAAACAATCTCGACGGTATCTAAAACCTTTAGCAAGTAACAGAAGTCATCACCTAAGTTACGTGCAATAGAGCAAATACGTGTGTATGTGTACAATAAATAAACTGCAGTATTACCGCGGTCGTCTAGCATCTTGTCAAATGAAAACACGTAGTCACTGATACGGTTGTGGCATAAATCTGAATATTTTATGCAGCCATAAGCCACTGCCTCTTGTGCTTCAAATAGTTCCTGAGCTGTGAGAATTTCGTCGCGGCCTCGACTGCGTAGTTGCTCTAATGAACGTTTCATTCCCTCATTAAGCAGATCTGATAGTTTAACGGTATCACCGGAACGGGTCTTAAATTTCTTTCCATCCTCACCAAGAACCACGCCAAACTGTACATGGTGAACACGGAGGGCGGTCGGATTTAGAATACAACAACGCTCCGCCGCTTTAAAAATGGTATTAAAATGCGTACTTTGTCCAGAGTCTACAACATAAATTATCCAAGTACAATGTTCCTCTTCTATGCGGTGGCGTATAGCAGCCATATCAGAAGTGTCATAGGTGAAACCACCATCCGACTTTACGATTGTTAGAGGTATGCCACTTCTGTCTTCGTTTGGCCACATGATTTGACGGCCCTCATCATGTTCAAGCATATTTTTGTTTCGTAAAAAATCAACCACAGATAACATACGTGATTGATAAAAGAATTCACCACGTTCTCTAAGTGTTACATCTAAACGGTCATATATAGCCTGAAATTCCTGTCGCGAAACATCACAAATAAGCTGCCATGCTTTTCTGGAGTTTGGTTCACCGCTTTGCAGTGAAACTACTCGATTATAAGCGCGCTTCTTGAACTCTTCCTCCGTGTCAAAGCTGTAACAAAAAGAGAAAAGCTAAAATCAAGTTCTAAAAAGGTTAATAAATAATAAATGTTTTGTTAAGCTGTAGATTTTTTTTTTGAAGCCGGGAAAAGCATTGAAAAAAGTAAATTGATCAAGATCAGAATTTTTTATAGCTCCGTATTAAATTATGAAAATACATATACGGAGTTGCCAAAGATTTTTATTCCAAAAGAGTTCCAACTCAGTTTGACTTACAGAGGCACACCAGGCTGTCTCTGTTGGTTCTAAAAACTCTTGTTGTAGTAGTGTTTTGAGTGATTATTGAATTCCTGATTGATATTCAACAGCATAATTAAGATTTTACTTTTTTTATTTTTATTTTAAGAAAACTCTAGTCAAATTGTCATTCGCTGTCGGCTTAAAAATCCATCTTGATCTACAAATTTGCCACCTAGTTTTACTAACAATTTTTTCGAAGTTCTAATGATGGTTTGCTTTTAATGGTGTTAAATTAAAGATACAAAGCAATAGCTTAAGTTTTTATGTACATAAGTAAGATGATATGCCATTTCGGCTATTGTAAATGGTTATAATTGTATAATAGACCAGCGCGCTCAATGAGTTCAATGAGCGCGGAATGAGTTAGCGCGTGAAAGGCGTTGCGTAGCTACTGCAGTTTCATTATTTCTTCAGGCTATAATGATAATAGTCCAATTATAATATAATAAAAAAGTAATATAATGATAATGATCCACATTCGGCACTCTGGTTTAGATATGGTGTCTCTAGATTCTCTATGATTCTGCGTTTTTAGTTTTCTCGTGTCTTCAAAATTGGTTGCCACAGTTTCTCGTTCTTTATGGGGGCGAAAGGGGGCGGCTGAAATTCAGAAATACACTTGTAACACAGGAGTCCTATAGTCTCAGAAATCTAAGCGCTCACAGGAACGAACGTACAGATAAAAATGGCTATATTGACTCGGCTATTGATGCTGCTTGATGCCTTGCGTGTGAAACCTTGATAGCTAACCAAAAACATACAGATTGGCAAAGATCAGCGGTTAATCCATTTTTCGAAATAAATTAGTTTAATAGCGAACTAGTTTTTGGAACTTTGTGATGCTCATTGAAACCCTTTTTCTCAAATGCTTCAATGATATTGATCGATTTTCCTCATATTATTAAATCATTGATCATCCTCATTCAAAGAAATTGAATTGAATACTTGCTAATGAGCTTTTGACTCCCTAAAACTGTCAGATTTTGGTAGCCTTATTGGTCCCTTCAGATTTCATTACACAATTTTTTTTTAGATCGGTTCTGAAAAAATGAATTTAATTTTAGAAGCATCCCAAAACGAGACTGGATTGCACTCGAATGTCGAGAAAACAAATTGGATTAAATATCAACGAGTATTGGAGTGTAGTCAATTTTTGGAGAAGGTGTATGTGTGTAACGCCCAGAAGGAAGCGTTTACTACCTCAAAGTATAAATTGTAATAAATAGCCGAGGGGACAAAAGAATGTCTGTCTGTCCGTTAGTGCTTCTTGTTTGACGTCTAGTTCTCAGAGACTATAAAAGCTACAGCAACCCAATTTTGAATCCAGACTGCAGTGATATCACACTTAATCAACTTTGTTTTAAGATTTTTCCACGAGTTTCTCTAATTTCAGTAGCTACGATAGCGTAGCAACGCGCTTTCTCTCTCTCTCACACACTCTTCCTGCTGCAGTTTGCTTCCCCTATAGGAAGGAAGCGAAATGAAACGATTGGTGTTGGTGAGAATAGAAAAAAACGAGGGGGAACGTTGTGAGTTGCTGCGGAGACCGCAACTCTACAGTTATACAAGATAATAAGTAAGTATGGCTCTCCTCCGGCAGATGCCGCTAATATTAAACGACACGACAAAGAGTGCGTGCGAGAGAGACAGAAAATCAGTCTGAGCGTGACGTCGGGTGCTGCGTAGCCAGTGCTGATCTGATCCAGATTCAGCAATCTGATATATATGATCATTATCTATGATTCTGCGTTTTTAGTTTTCTCGTATCCTCAATATTGTGGATGCAACAGATTTTCGTCCTTTGTGGGGGCGGAAGGGGGTGGGGCGAAATTTTGAGATATACGTTTTATAGTGAGATCTAACAGGAGTGCGGATACCAAATTTGGTTACTCTAGCCTTAATAGTCTCTGAGATTTGTGAATATCCCCAGATTTTCATCCTTTGCGGGGGCGGAAGGGAGTGTGGCGAAATTTTGAAACAAACTCGTCTCGGTCCGATATATTAGGAGTGTGGATACCAAATTTGGTTGCTCTAGCTTTTATAGTCTCTGAGATCTAGGCACTAATGTTTTACTCTAAGCAAAGCCGGCTATGCTACGTGTGTGTTAGAGAGAGACAGGGCGAGAAAAAATGAAATTGTTTTCTTGATTCTGGCTATAATAATTATACGATCTGGTTCAGATTTTGCACTCTAGAAGATACAGTCATCTTCTACGATTCTGCGTTTTTAGTTTTCTTGTATCGTCGAAATTGTGGATCCCACAGATTTTCGCCCTTTGTGGGGGCGGAAGTGGGCGGGGCAAAGTTTTGAAATATTTTTGTAGCAGTGACATATCACAGAAGTCTGGATCCAAAACATCGTTGCTCTAGCTCTTATAGTCTTTGAGCACTAGGCGCTGAAGGGGACGGACAGACGGACAGACGGACGGACGGACAGACGGACAGACGGACAGACAGACATGGCTCAATCGACTCGGCTATTGATGCTGATCAAGAATATATATACTTTATGGGGTCGGAAACGATTCCTTTTGGACGTTACACACATCCACTTTTACCACAAATCTAATATACCCCAATACTCATTTTGAGTATCGGGTATAAAAATAGACACATGTGATTAAAAAACGAGGGGGAACGTTGTGAGTTGCTGCGGACACCGCAACTCTACATTTATACCCGATACTTAGTCAGTATGGCTCTCCTCCGGCAGACGCCGCTAATATTGAACGACACGACAAAGAGTGCGTGCGAGAGAGACAGAAAATCAGTCTGAGCGTGACGTCGGGCGCTGCGTAGCCAGTGCAAATTGATTTGTTCCTTTTGGCTATAAAAATGATCTGATCTGATCCAGATTCAGCAATCTGATATATATGATCATTATCTATGATTCTATGATTCTGCGTTTTTAGTTTTCTCGTATCCTCAATATTGTGGATGCAACAGATTTTCGTCCTTTGTGTGGGCGGAAGGGGGTGGGGCGAAATTTTGAGATACACGTTTTATAGTAAGATCTAATAGAAGTGCGGATACCAAATTTGGTTACTCTAGCCTTAATAGTCTCTGAGATTTATGAATATCCCCAGATTTTCATCCTTTGCGGGGGCGGAAGGGGGTGTGGCGAAATTTTGAAACAAACTCGTCTCGGTCCGATATATTAGGAGTGTGGATACCAAATTTGGTTGCTCTAGCTTTTATAGTCTCTGAGATCTAGGCGCTAATGTCTTACTCTAAGCAAAGCCGGCTATGCTACGTGTGTGTTAGAGAGAGACAGGGCGAGAAAAAATGAAATTGTTTTCTTGATGCTGGCTATAATAATAATACGATCCAATTCAGATTCCGCAGTCTTAAAGATATGGTCATTCTCTACAA